>NC_056736.1:253896446-253981446 GCF_019279795.1 Protopterus annectens | reverse complement strand
TCCCCTTCATTTTCATTCATATACAACACGCCTCTTTTGTCTGGATTAAATCTTGAACCCCATATGAAAGAAAATACCAGTTGCATAATTTCCTTTTCATATTTTTTTTCTGGGATAATATAAGAATTTGTAATGAATCGCACTGGCACGAAGAAATTGATAATTTCTCTCTTTATTTTATACACAAAAAGACAGTCTCCGGTTCATCTACTGACGTAGATTTCATCAGAACCACTTACACCCTTTTTAACTCCCTTTTTATATAATATTCAAGTCTTCAATTAACATGATTAGCACACTGGTTCACAAAAGCAAGTAATCCAAAGGTGAAGTGAATCCAACAAAGTCCAAATTCCCAAAATGAGCGATGGAACTCCAATGCATAAAATTCAAACAAATTGATGTTTATTAAGCTTCAAACAAACAAAATAATAAAAACAGAGGAGCGCTTTCACTAAAAACTAGCTTCTTCAGATCGTTATAAAAAGTGGTGAAATTCCATCCCTTATATAGTATAATTTAGTATTTGATTGGAACTGACGTACATAATTGAATAATCAAATAGAAATCAGTAGTAGAAGCATAAGTCAGGGCTTATTCAAGTATATCTTTCTAGGTCACTTATAAACAGAGTTCATTATTTATATATTTTAAAAACTTTCTATATGATTCATTCTTTTTAATACACAATATATAAAAAATTTTACGAAAATCTGTTAAAACATATTCTTTTAAAGTAAAACAAATATGTTATGTCAGCTAAATGCTTCTGAAGTAAATTCAGACAAAGTATAGTATTATAAAGTGTGTTTAAAAAACGCTGCCAGCATGAAACATGACATTATCACATTCATAATATCGTATTCATGAGTATATAATCTAAACTATAATTCAAGCAAAATATGTATACATCAAATATATGTTTGTTAAAAGAGTAAGAGTGTATGAAAAACCATATGATATAAAATATACAAAATATATATCATAAAAAGGGTATTTAAAAATATACATATAAATATAAAGGGTATAAAAAGCAAATAAAATAGAATTTGTATATGGACATAATAATATGTTTTCGCTTATGTATCTGAGTGAGCCATATAGGTATCTGCATATTTAATATATATAGATCTTAAATGTACAGAGATATACCAATAATATATAAATGAGTGAATGAATGTATATATGAAGTGTGAATTATGAATAGATGAAAAAATGAAAAATATATGTCATTATAAATATAAATATAAATAAATATGAATATGAATATGAATATAAATATAAATATAAATAAATAAATATGGATGTTAATATCGATATGATATAATTATAGATATATGTATATAGAGAATATATGATATGTGAAGCAAAGGTAAATATATGTGATACATATATAAATATGAAACCATATCACAATAAACTAAGATATATATTATGAAATCCATATGTGTGAACAAAACTGTATGTGCATATATATGATGAGTATATATGATAATGTGTCTCTGTTAAAATATGAATAATGAATATGAACATAAAAATATATACATACATATGTATGTATACATATATATATATACACATATGTATATATATATATATATATATATATATACATATACATACACATACACATACACATACATGTGACTGTAAAAATGAATAGGAATATAAATATAGATATAAATATAAATATGAATATAAATACAAATATAAATGTAGTAAAAATATAAATATAAATGTGAATATGAATATGAATTATGTAAAGTGATATTTAATATTTAAAATATATATATATATATAATAAAGTGAAAGATATACGAATTGTAAAATATATGTATGTTCAAGATGTGTACATGTTATGTATGTATAAATGTATAAACAAATGTACAAAGTTAAGGCTATGTCAGGAGATTGTATATGTTATTGTGAAAGGATATGTGTTTGTATGTATATACATGCCTGTATTAAAAGGAAATGAGTGTATGTACCGCAAGAATATATGAGTATATGGTCTGTATAGGCTAAATTATAAAGCATATATGTGATATATGAGAATACATTTCTATAAAACCTATGTTGGATAGATAATAGGGAATATTAGCAATGGATAGCACTGTTCATTTTTATATATAAAAATATTATCTAGAAATTTTAGTATGCATTATCATTTTTAAAGTATTTTAGTAATCACATATAGGCAAGGGAAGTTATTACATGTATTTGTATATGTAGTTGCAATAGGTTATTATGTATGTTTTTAAATAGTATTTATTTATATATAGGTTTAGTGAGGGAATCCAGCACTGTGCACTTTAAATACTGATGAGTTTTAAGTATTGGGGTTAATGATGTGATTTCACAATTATGACATGTTAATTGAAGACTTGAATATTATATAAAAAGGGAGTTAACAAGGGTGTAAGTGGATCTGATGAAATCTACGTCAGTAGATGAAAGCTCCAACTGGACTGTCTTTTGTGTATAAAATAAAGAGAGAAATTATCAATTTCTTATTCATTACAAATACTGGGACTTTTGTTCAGCCTCCCTGAGGGCTGGTTTTATTTATTTGTTGGACTGACCAGTACATTTATTGAGATAATATAAGAATTTGCCATATATGCCATTTTCCCACAAATACAGTATTCGCCAGATAAGCCTTTTTCCTGAATGCTAATCTATATGTCTCCTACAGAAGACAAAAGACATATTTCTTTCATTTCATTTATCAGACCCTCCCATTGTATCATAACTATATAATTTTCCCAGTTTTCTTTCCTAGCAATGCCACTTCATTCATTGAAAAATACACATCTACAGTTTTCACCACACCCAAATCCTTTCTTAGATCTTTATTCAAGATCATTCCTATTTCCTTTAAACATCCCATTCAGACAAATCAAAACTTACGCCATCCATATTTCGTTCTTAGCAACTAGCACTATGTCATCTGTATATGTCAAAACTACTGGAATCATAGCATTTCTAACATCTTTCATTTTATAACCTACTACAATCACTGTCACCTTCTTTACCACTGTAAATGATATTCCACTCATGAGACATTCTTGTCTTATACCACACTTCATGCATACTTCTTTACTTATCCACCCATTCACTAACACTCTCACTCTATTATTTTGATATGCTGACATAAACACACTCCTAACTCTATTATCTAGTCCATACTTCTCCATAACATCCCACAAAGCATCATGTCTTACTGTATCAAATGCCTAACATAAGTTTCACATCCTCCCTTTTACTTATAATATCATCCACAATTTCTCTCACAACCAGTAACAATTCTTGACATCTTTTCCCTTTTATACCAAATATATTTTCTTCCTTAATATTCCTCATACTTCCTTCCATTCTCCTCTATATTATTCTCATAAAAAAATATAATCTGTGTTATTTAATTTGATGAGTTTCCAATTTTTTATTTAATTCTTCTCATCTTTTTTCCATATAAGTTTTAATATCTCACTACATAATCCTTCATAAACAAACCTTCCTTTAACCATTCATTCAGGACATTTACAAAATACTCTCTTTGCTAGTCCATTAATTTCTTATATATCTAATACCGTATGCCATCTGGATCTGATACTGAATCAATATTAACTTCCCCACGTACTTTATCCAGTTCACTAATAGTATATCTGATGTTGTTAATCTTCTTTCCATTCATCACTGATGAGTTCGGTTCCAAGCCCTTGGAACCAATTTGGCCTAATGCCAAAAACTCTTGAGCTAAGTTTCTACCCACAATGCCCTTCTCCCTGTTACCTCGGATCTCTTTTGCATCGTGGCCATAAAGCTGCGTTTCAGCTGAACTCTTTGCACTCTTTTGTGGTGTATATTGATAATTATATATTCATACAGTTATATTTAGTGCTTTTACTCCTGCTTCTACCCATTTTGGTAAACTTTTAAGTACCATTGGTGGTACGGCCTTCACTCTCTACACTGGTGGTATTCCTTGAATACCATTGTTGGTATTTTCTTCTCTTTTTCCATTTTATCTCAATAGTTGGGTGTTTTTTGACATATTTCTTAGGTGTTGTGTGTATTTATATAGGTTTATACATAGAGTTAGCTGACTTTAAAAATTTTCCTATAGTATTCTTCCTGGTTGTTGTGTGTGTAAATTTCATGATGCCTGATAAAAAGGGCACATCGGGTTTAAACATTGTGCTTCTTGTAAGGGTAAACTTCCAAATAGTGACTCTCATGACGATTGTGTTTATTGTTTGGGGTGCCCCATCTTTCGGTGCACCCTCCCTGTGTGATATGTCAAAGTTACCATCAGCACCCTTTGAACGAGCACAAGAATAAGTTGATCCTTAAAGGCCTACTTAAGTCGCCTTTTTCAGAGGCCCTTTCTGTGACTGAGATCTCAACCCCTCCTATTAAGGACAAGAAAAGGTCCCATTCGGTTCTTTCTTCACCATCCAGTAACCAGGGAAAATCTGTGAAATATAAATTGCCAAAACTATCTTCGGAGCATAACTATCTTCAGAGTGGTAAGCACTAGGTAGCCTATCTACCACAAGATCCAGGTACAGATTCTTAGTTTTAGCACTTGAATTTGCTTATTCGTGCTTAGCACCTGTTCAGAACTTGTTGTTAACACTAAATAAGCTACAAATTACTACAGCACTCAACCTTCCTCTTTACCTAGAGGAAAACAGTTTTTGTACTTACTTTCCTCACTTGCTTAGAGAAAAACAGCTCTTATACTTACTTTCCTAACTTGTCTAGAGGAAATAATTTTTTTATTCAGGCATGTCCAAGAGTCAGCTCTCAGTTTTCTCTTCTGTCTATCTGATGAATCTGGGCATCTTGGGGCAATGTAGCAATTGCCTCATGTACACAGACAACCCTCTCTTCCTATCACCCAATACCACAACCTGTGAGAGATGCACTTATCTAGCCAAACTGGAGGTAAAGCTCTCTCCAAACAAGACTGAACTTGACAGTCAAGAGGAGAAGGTAAACACTTGCACCACACCACACTCATCGCATAGTCCTACTAAACCTACACCACCAAAATCCACACATAGAAACACAAAAACATTCATGGAAGCTCTCAATAATAATCTGATTAAGCAACAGAGACCTCCAAAGCAGCAAATCAAGCAACCTCCACCCCCCAACACAACCCAAATGACACATAGCCCACAGACTCAGTGTGCCAATAAACCACAGGCCATAAGGCAAAACAATGTACCCAACACACTAGTCATAGGTGAATCTATAGTCAGGCACATTGATGTCCCACTCACCAGGCTAAACAAGGTGAAGGTTACTGTCAGCTGCCTGTCTGGTGCCAGAATCCGCCACATAACCCATGCACTCAGGTCAGTCCACAACAAGTACAAATATGACTCTGTCATTGTCCATGTTGGTGTGAACAACCTGAGATGTACCTCCATGGACTACATGAAAAGAGACATGGAAGAGCTCTCTGATCTTGTAGCCCAGGCAGGTATGACTCTAGCCCTGAGTAGCATCCTGCCATCACCCAGAATGATACCGCAGTACAAGGACAGAATGATTGACTTCAACAATTGGCTAAGCTTCTGCTGTCATTCTAAGGGGATCCAGTATCTGTCTGCCTGTGATGACATGGTCGACAGACCAGGATGCTTTGCCAGGGATGGCCTGCACCTGTCACCCTGGGATGCCAGATACTGGATAAGGGTCTTGCCGCCCCTATAGTGCCTTTTTTAGGTAAGGTTCAAATGACAAATTCACCATTGTAACAGGAACAGGCAAGCAAAAACTGAGGGTAATGCTACTCAATGCTAGAAGTCTAAATCTCAAAATGCACTCACTCGAGGCATTCCTTAAAATGGAGAACACTGAGCTGGTTCAAGGCTCTAGAGAGCACCCCTGCTTTGTCAGGCTATAACTCGTACCACACTTTTCAGCTATCTAACTGGGACTAGAACACCAAAGGCGGAGATGTGTCCATATTCATTAAGGATATCCACACCTCCAGGCTAGTTGCCCAGCATAATGCATCCGAGGTTATCCAAGTGCAACTAACTCTGGGCAAAACTGCAATCCAAATTGTAGCTTGCTACAGATCCCCCACCATGCTCCAGGATTCCCACTCCTCTTTACTTGATATACTGGAAAATATTAGGGTTCAACCAAATACCCTAATAATGGGCGATTTCAACTACCCCACCATTAACTGGGAAACCTCCTTCACTCAACACTTTCTGGAATTCATAAATTCCAGTGCACTAGATCAACTTATCCACACCCCTACCAGGGGCAACAATATCCTAGACCTAGTCATTACCAACATGAGTGACAGGTGTTCCACACCTGAAGTCAACTCCTCGTTGGTCAGATCCGACCATAAGCTAATCACCCTAAATATCCGCATTCCCTCCCCCACCCACCATTAACGAAACCATGGTAAAAAATTTCTCCAAAGCCAACTTCATGCTTCTTAAGAGAGAAGTGGCGAACTTCATGACACCCATGCAGATGGACAATACAGTTATGACTGCTGAATCCTACACAAATGCACTCTATAAGCACTTACATGAGTGCATGGATCGTGCTATCCCAAACAGAACCAAGACACTATCCTTCAAAAAAAGGAAGCCAATCTGATGGTCCCCTGCCATAAACAAACTCTACAACAGAAGGAAGAAACTGTTGCAAAAGAGAGTAAAATCCCATGAGTGGAGGAGCTCCCTGGTCACCCTCAATATGAATCTGAGATCCCTTATAAGATCCTCCAAAGCTAGCTATGAAAACAAAATCACCACTGATTCTAAGGGCAACCACAAAGCATTCCATAGCTATGTCAAGAATCTCAAAGGCAACACTCAGATCTGCTCTGAGTTACAGCACAATGGCACGAAAATTACAGAATCAACTGATATTGCCAACATCCTGGCTGATAGGTTCAGTGCTAACTTTACCGCCCTCTCACCCCCTAAAGGGCCCATGTCTATACAGGAAGAATGCAGAGTCCCTGTAATCACATCTATGCAGGTAAAAGCTGCACTCTCTGAAACCAGAAACACAGCATCCATGGGACCGGACAACATCCCAGGCTGCGTTTTACACAAACTTCAGAACGAACTGGCTCCCCACCTAAGCACCATGTTCAGTCATAGTCTCACATCAGGCTCTGTGCCCACTGAATGGCACACAGCAACAGTTATCCCACTCCACAAAGGGGGAGCCACCACTAATCCTGGGAACTATCACCCTATTAGCCTGACTAGCCTGGTCTGCAAGGCCATGGAACGTATCATCATGGAACTCATAAACAAAGACATTGGTAACCTCCAAACTCTGGACCCCACCCAGTTCAGGTTTGTGAAAGGCAGATTATGCCTTCTGAACCTGATCAACTTCTTTGAGACAGTCACCAAAGCCGTAGATGAGGGTAAGGTGGTTCACACAGCCTATCTTGACCTTGCCATGGCTTTTGGCACCATTCCCCATTCTGGAATTATAGTTAAACTCACTAAACTAGGTATAAATCTCTACATCAGAAGATGGGCTGCCAACTGGCTCACTGATAGAACCCACACTGTAAAAGTTGCAGACTCCAAATCTGACTTCAAACCAGTGACAAGTGGAGTACCACAGGGTTCAGTCCTGGGACCTCTCCTGTTTGGTATCTACTTCTCTGAAGTACAGGCTAACACAGAAGGCCTCTGGCTAACGAAGTTTGCAGATAATTGCAAACTAGGAGTCATAGTCAAGTCCCCAAATGATGTGGACATCCTACAGAAGGGCCTTACTGAGACACATGCCTGGTGTCAGAGGCATGGCCTCAAGCTCAATGCCAAAAAATGCATTGTCATCCCCTTTGATAAAAACTCTGTACCCATGAATTACCACATAAACGGCTGTCTACTTAATGCTGAATGTGTGATAAGAGACCTTGGGACCCAGGTGGACAGTAATCTCTCCTTTAGTAATCACATTGCCACAGTAGTCAGGAAATCCTTCTATGTGACACATCTCATCACAAAAGGGTTCTCATCCAGGAAAAAGAGATCATTGTTCCCCTCTACTCGGCACTCATTAGACCCATTATAGAGTACAATGCCCCATTTGGAATGTACCTCACAAGACATCTGCAGCAGCTGGAGCCACAGAAGTACCTCACAAAGAGGAATACTGACATCAAACAGATGTCTTACACTGACCATCTCAAAAAACTCCAGCTTTACTCTGTAGCATATCGCCTCCTCCGAGGAGATCTCTGTCTAACATATAAAGCTATGTTAAACCCAGAGCTGTTGGACATGCTACACCTAAAGAAATCCCAATCCCTCCAAGCTCTAGGGACCTAAACCTTGTCACCACAATTCAAGAAAAATCTTGATGTGTGGATGGGAAATAGGAAATACACCCCGAGGGCCACTTCTGTGGCCCTGCTCGACAGGGGCACAGGAAATTAACTTTCTTGAGTGGTGTAAGCCAGGGAAACTTGTTAGCTCAGCTTACTTAGGTCCAGGGAAGTAAATACTGTGGGAAGAAATAGCCAGGGAATTGTTATGGCTAGGCTTGTATAGGCCCTAGGGCCGATAGCCTAGTACCTACCTATGAACCTATGAACCTATAGGTTTGGCTCGTTGGCACTGACCACTTCTGCTCCAGCTATGACCATTACCATTATTGGCGCCAGCTTCAGCCCCAATACTGTCTCCAGCACCAATTATTGACCTTACAATGACTGTCAAGACCTCGGCACCGTGTGCCACTTTGGCACAGTGCACGCCTTCGATGCCCATCTTTGCAATTTTGACTGGACCTTCCATGACAGCTCCGAGTTCCCCTTCAGCATCGAGCCCTTTTATGGTCCCAATAACTAACTACGATGTTGGCTCCTTTACTTCTGGTCTCCAAACTTGAGACATTGGTGCCGGCAGATTCCGCACCACGGGCCCAACACTATCCATCTATAGACCCATTTCTAGGGCAGGTGTGCAATCCATTCCTAGAACAACCTGACTCCCCATAGGGAGTATCCACTAGATCCACCAGGAGCCTTTCTGAACTTGATGTGGTGCATCTTGTGGAATAGCTGCTGACAGCTAGGGGAATACCCACTCCTTCCAGGATCCATCCCCATGTGGGACTTGGGTTGACTTCTCCACAGACTCCAACTTGTTCTCCTTTGACCATGCCAGTTCCAAAACCTTCTGCTCCAATGTTGTTTTTAGAACCCCCTGCCTCAGCACCCATAGCGGACCTCATTGGGGCTCCGGGACTGTCCCTTTGGTCTTTGGTTCCTGCTGAACCAGTCCTTCCTAAAGCCCGTGATTGGGCTGCAGGCTCCTCAGTTCATGGCATGGTTCTGAGTATCTCTTTGGCTCCGTCCTCGTTGCCAGGAGCCCTGTCTACATCGATCCTGCTTGAGGCTCCATCCTCGGAGGCGGGTTCGATGGAGCAAGGTGTGACCCCAGTTCCAACGTTGTGCTTCTCAGTTCCGGGCTCCCATCCCTTTTCAGTTGTGGACCTCCTTTCTGTGCTATAGAGAGGGTCCTTGCTTCTGGTAGCATTCTGCTGATGTCAGAACCCCAGATTTCTCTTCTGAGCTACAGCTGTCACATGCCACCTCCCCTTGACACCAAGCAGGAAAGCCGCAGGATCCACTGTTGCAGGGTGCCCTCTCTTCTGAGTCCTCCTCAGAGGTCCCCACTGAGGATCCCCCACGGAAAAGATTGCGCAAGAGGAAGCACGTATACTCGCCTTAGGAGTCTCTTACAAAGGACATGGATTTTAATGATGGTGAAGGGTCCCCACAGTCACCCCTGGATGATGTCTCCTTTGGGGACATCCTTGAAATGTTGAAACAGGGGGGTGATTGGAAGCCCACTAACCCATCTTCCATGGAGTCCATGTTCCTGCAGGCTTTCCGTGCTCAGCCAGCTACCTCTTGGGTGACCCTGCCTGCAGATGAGCTAGTTCGGCTCGTAGTGCAGCATGCTTGGAAGAACCCTGATACTGTTGAGGTGATCCTTCAGAGACCAGACAAGATTCTTTCTCCATTCGAGGAAAACACGCATTGTTCCAGAGTTTTACCAATCGATGCTATGGTGGTGGCGGCGGCCATGAAAAAGGATCTCGCTGAGGAGAGTCCTACTGTCCACCCACCCAACAGAGAGTCCCGGCCCATGGACAGATTGGGGAAGTGAGTCTTTGCTTCAGCAACCTTCGCCATATGGTCCCTGAACTACTTGGCACATTTTACGAGGCTCAAAAGAGACTTGATCTCCAAACTCTCTGGAACACTCACAGGACAGGTGTCTGACGAGGCAAGGGATAAAGTTGCTTCACAGCACACAACCCTGGAATCGATCTCCAATTCATTCTTGAGGTTGGTCTCCCACACAACTGAGGGGCCAGCTAAAGCTGCGGGTTCAGGCATAGTTATGAGATGCCATGCCTGGATGCGCCTTTGTGACCTTGCAGACCCTTTTAAGTCTTCCTTCCTAAATGCTCCCATTGAAGCATCTTCCCTTTTTGGCCTCAAGATGAAGGACACTCTGGTCAGGTGTGAGCAGGATGGTAAGACCCTCACTGCTGTAGGTATACATTTTTCCAACCCTCAATGTTACTTTTCCAGGAATCAGAGGAGTTGCAAAATGTGGCACAAAAAGAATCTCAGGGTCCTTTCCATGCCATGCGTAGTGATGATACCCCCAAGGGCAGAGGGGGTAACAATTCTGGCAGATGCCCCTTCCAGGGCAGAGGGAGTCTGCGTAATCAGGGACCCAAGGATTCTTTCTCTGGGCAGCCTTATCAGCGCTTCTGAAGAGCGGCCCGATTGCTTTCCTCTGGAAGCAGTCAGGGGTCATTTCTCTCTGCGTCAAGCTGGCTGGCATTCAATAACCACCAATCACTGGGTGCAGAAGATCATAACCAGAGGCTACACTATTCCCCTCATCACTTATCTTCCATCAAAACTTACAGATGTTCCACCCAGTCAAAGGGAAGAAGCAGCTGCAAAAATAAACAAGCTGTATCAAAAAAGAGTCTTCCAATTAGTCCCATCAGACCAATGTGGATCCAGATTTTTCTCCAGATTCTTTTTGGTGCCAAAAAAGACAGGAGACTGGAGACCCATTCTGGATCTCAGCAATCTAAACAAATATGTTGCCCAGACCAAATTCCAGATGGTCACAGTTCAGTCCATTCATCCTTTTCTAAGGGAGGCCGATTGGATGTGCTCAATAGATCTCTGGGACATGTATTAGCACATCAAAATGTACAAATGCTCCAAGAGCTTCTTTAACTTCCAGCTGGGAGCCAGTCATTACCAGTTTCGTGCCCTGCAGTTCGGACTCTCTACAGCCCCAAGAGAGTTTAAAAAGGTGCATGGCAGTGGTTACAGCTCACTTGAGACTACAAGGATTCCGGGTGTTTCCATATTTGGATGATTGGCTTCTTACCGCCCCCACCAAGCATCTTCTGGTAACAGCCCTGCATTACACCCTTGCACTGGCAACATTTTGGGGGATAACTGTAAACTGGGAGAAAACCAATCTGGCTACGGCCCAAAGATAGAATTTATCAGAGCAGTCTCCAATACCTGCTCTTGTGTGGTGTCGCTCCCAGCTCACAGACTCCAGAGATTGAGGCTTCAACTCCAGGTGATACTCTGTCAAAACAAAGTCTCACCGAGAGAGGTTCTTCAGGTTCTAGGATCCATGGCAGCTTCCATACCAATAGTGTCTCTTGTGAAACTGCACATGCGAATACTTCAGTGGCTTCTTCTGTCTCAGTGGTTTCCAAATTACTATCATCTATATTTTCAGATTCAGATAACCAACTCTTGCAAATAGGACCTTCTTTGGTGAATGAGGCCAGACACAGAACTTTGGAGTCGCCCATTCCAAACCCCTCAGCCTAAAACCATTGTGATCTGATGGGGTGGGCGGCCATTTCCAGGGAAAGACAGTTCAATATTTCCAGGGAAAGACAGTCCAAGGCACATGGTCCATGTTAAAGGCCAACTTGCATATCAATGTTCTAGAACTGAGAACGGTGCTATTAGTATTGCAAGAATTCCACCCTGTTCTTCCTTCTGGAATGATTGCAATTCAGTCAGACAATATGTCAGTAGTCTGGTACATCAACAAGCAAGGGGGAACCAAGTCCTACCCCCTGTGTTGAGAGGCCATGAGAATTTGGCAGTGGGAGATAGCTTCCAACCGCTTTCTGATAGCAACAAATATCCTGGGGATTTCCAATGTGAATGCAGACAAGTTGAGCAGTTGTATCCTGTTGCCTTATGGGTGGTCTCTCAATCCCAAAGTAGTGACAGAAATCTTCAGCCATTGGGGTCAGCCTTGCTGCGACCTATTCTCCTCTCCATCAAATAACAAATGCAGCAGCTATTTGGCCCTATTTCCCCCAGAGGGGGAGTCCCTGATGGATGCTCTGATCCACAATTGGCCCATGGGTCTGCTATATGCCTTTCCTCCTATTCCCTGATACACCAATTCACAAAGAAAGCCATTCGGTTGAAATGTAAAGTGATCCTCATAGCCCCTTTTTGGCCTCAACAAGTTTGGTTCCCCTTCCTTTGGCCTCATCTGTTATGTCAACTGTGAATTCTGGACCCTCTTCCAGACCTAATTTCTCACCCCCAAGGGTTCTGTCATCCAAACCTGTCCAGTCTCAAGCTGACAACTTGGTTTCTCCACTTCCAGTAATTACCAGGCAGGATGACCTCACCTCAAATGTTCGTGACATTATTCTGGTCTCTCATAAACCATCCACCAGAAGACTGTATCTGGACAAATGGAAAAGAGTCTCTATTTGGTCTAAGGAAAAGATGCTAGACCTATATTCAGCTCCAGTCATAGCGGTTTTACAATACCTGTGTATGTTTTTTAATGTTGGAGCCGCAGCCTCTACCATATGAGTACACCTAGCGTCTATTTTGAACTATCATAATGGAGTGGATGGTACTCCCCTAATTTCACTGCATTTATGTAAAACTTTTTCCAAAGGAGTTTCACATATTAGGCCTCCAGTCAGACAGCCTATAGAGCCATGGGACCTCACGTTAGTTCTCTAGTCTTTGACTCAACCTCATTTTGAGCCCACTGTGAAATGTAATCTCAAATTCTTGTCATGAAAATCCCTCTTCCTGGTAGCCATCACATAGAAAGATGAATTTCTGAGCTTCATGCATTATGCAACAATAGACCCTATCTAATCTTCCATAAAGTCAGAGTATCACTCCGGGCAAACTCATCTTTCCTCCCCAAAGTGTTTTCTCACTTTTCCATCATTCAGACTTTTGACTTACCAGTATTTTTCCCAAATTTTTCTAATAAAGGGGAATACTACCTGCATTCCTTGGATGTGCACAGACAATTGAGATTTTATTTAGACAGGACCAAAGCAATTTGTAAAACTGACCAACTTTTCATTTCCTTTTCTGGGCCTAGAATGGGAAATTCTGTCTCCAAGGTCACTTTATCTAAATGGCTAAGGGACTGCATATGTTTCATTTATTCACTTGCAAAAGAACCTATGCTGAAGAATATTAAAGACCATTCTACTAGATCTATGGCAACATCTGTAGCCTTCGATTCCAGAGCTTTTATGGATAATATCTGTGCAGCAGCCACTTGGGCTAAACCCCACACTTTTATCAATCATTACAAATTGGATGTGGTCTCCAGAGGGAGAGCTGCCTTCGGCTCAGTGATACTCAGGAATGTTCTTCCATTAGGGCCACCCAAGGATCACAAGTTAGCTGAGGATTCTGTCCCATCAGTGATGAATGGAAAGAGTAACAACATCATATAAAGAAGTTATGTCTTACCATAACGTTCCATCTGTGTTGTTCATCTACTTTCATTCATCACTTCCCACTCTGCATCCCCCACCAAAGGCTCCTGGTGGATACTTTGGGTCCAAGTGGTGTCTTTGGACATTTGCACAGAAATGGCCTCTGCTTTACTTATACATGTGCAAACTTGATCTGAGATAACAGAAAGAAGAGCACTGTGGGTTGAAGCTTAGCTTGAGAGTTTTTGTCTGGCACGAGGTTAGCATTAGGCAGACTCGATTCTGAGGGCTCAGACTGAACCCATCAGTGATGAATGAAAGAAGATGAACAACACAGATGGAACGTTATGGTAAGATATAAATTATTTTTTCTTTTTCAAATTCTTCCTTAACTCGTTCTGGATTTTTTTTTCCTTTCCATTCTCCCTTATGTTCCTGTTTTTCATCTTATATATATTTTCCACATGCTGTACTATAATGCTTATAATTTGCTTGTGTTCTTTTTACCTTTCCTTTTACATTTTTCATTTCCCTCATTATATTAATATTCTCCTTTACAATTATACCCAAATATGCAGATACCTCTTCCTTTCTCCCTTGTAAATACTATCTCTGCCTAAACAGTAATACTTTTCTTTTTTTCTTGATGTCTTTTATTTATTTCTTTTTCCATGTCATAATACTCTCTGGAATTATTCTTTGAATTATCTAATACATCTCTATACATTTTACCATACTTCACTTTCTCCTCCTTTTTTATCTTCTTCTGCCATTTTAAAAATAGTTTTTATACTTCTTTTTAAATTCAGTCCGCCATTCATACCAGTTTTTATCCTTCATGGTTTTATGATCCTTTCATAACTGCAATACTTCCCATGCTCCAGTTTCATACCATACTGTCTCATTTATTCTTTTTTCCCTTTCCTATTTTAACATAATCTATTTCTTCCATCATCTCTATCCATATTGCTAAATGGTCTGAAAAACCTGTTGCAAATGTACCACCATCTGCCACCCTACCCTTCCAATAATACAAAATAATCAATTTCAGATCCAGGTGCCCCCTTATATAAGTGTATTGACTTTTGTTCCAAACAATAATTTTCCACATTTTACCACTTCCTGTATTTTTTAAACATCTTTCCTTTTTCATTTTACATTTTTCCCTGCAAGTATAATTTTCAAGTTAACCACCACATAATCTAATGTTTGAGGAAACAGATTCTCTCTTCCCTTAATTATATGTGCATAAAATGTTATAGTTCTATAAATATGTTCTCTCCACAACATTACATGTAGTATTTTAACTGTTTTGTTTCAAAATACAAAATACTCCAGGAAATGTCCATTTCCTAAGTTCCCTATTATATTTTCAGCCCACACTTTTTCTGTTTGCAGCCTTTCTTCTCTTATCCAGAATCTTGCATCCTCTAACAGAATAACATTCACGTCACATTTAGCACAGCATTCCAGTATCCCTTTCCATTTTATAGTGTTAATAATAGTTTTACTGGAAGTACTCTAATATTGTTTTCCTTCTTTTTAAGTTTATGAGAAATATTTAAAATTTTAATTTTCTTATTTTTACTTTTTCCCTAACTGAATATTTTTCCAGATCCCAGGAATCAGATTTTTCACTGGTTAGAACTTCAAAAAAATAGTATTTGTCCCTTCTTTGTGACCTTCTTTCCTGCATGCACTCTCTCTCTCCTCATTTTTCCTCTCCAGATTTTTCTTTTACAGCTTCTTCTTCACCTAGTTCACCCTCTCCCCCAGCCTCTTGTTGTATTCATCATGTATATTTTCTTCCCTTTCCCTTATTTTTTTATTATTTACTGTTTGCTGTTGATAATTCACCTAAAATTGCCCCCCCCCCCCTTTTTAACATAATCTGCATTCAGACACTGTCTTGCAGTATGTCCTTTCTCCCCACACTGGTTACATTGTACTTTGTCACAATCATTTATTAAATGAGAAAAGTCTCCACAAAAGAAAGATGATTTAGGCTGGCCAGCATATCTTAATTTCTGTCATGACGCCACAAAAATAACACTTGGTAAGTGTTTCACCATGTTGTTTTCCCATTTCAAAAACAATTTACAACCTCCACCCTCCATTCCATAAGCTTCCCTCTTCTCTAACTTTTATGGTATTATCAATAGTTCCACACAGACCCCACATGCAATTTTTAATGTAGTCTTTTTCAAGTTCATCAGTTCTAATTACAAAGTAACAATCTGATGTTGCTAATTTTCATTCTATCCTCAACCTTTCGGTTCAGTCTGATTCTTGGATCCAACTCGGCTGTCTGAAAGCTTGTGGCAATCACAAAAGCTCTAGACCAACTGCCTTACCCACAATGCACCTCCCTCAATTACCTCAGATCTCATTAGTAGTTTCCAGCGAAAGATGTGGTTCTTCCCTGTGCATTTGAGCGACTACAAAGTGATTTAAACTTATTTACTACTGTGTCTTTTTTCTCTATTTCTCTTAGAATTTATCTACGAACAAATTGTTCCTTTCCTTACCCTTAAATTTACATTTTTCACTCCTTTTTGGTAATCCCTCCCTCCATATTCCGTTCATTCTGGTGTATTCTCACACTACCATTGTTGGTAGAGTTCCCTCTTTACTACTTTTATATATATATATATATATATATATATATATATATATATATATATATATATATATATATATGTATATATATATATATATATATATATATATATAAAACTTTCAACTCTAACTTACATCGCTGTTTTGTTTGTCATGGCCGATAAAGAGAAAGCCCCCTGTAAGTGCGGTCACAAAATTCTTATCTCTGACTCACACTCCTTGTGTGTGTACTGCCTAGGTCCTATTCACCTTTAGGAAGACTGCTCAATTTGTCATTCATTTAATCCCAGGATTCTTACTGAGCATAAAAATAAATTAGTACTTAGGGGATTATTGCCAACCTCTTTCTCTGAGGCAATATCTGGAGCTTCCTCCAATAAACAAAAGCCTGCTTTGCCAACTCCTAGTACTTCTTTCTTTTCTACCAGAGTATCGCAGAAAGTGAAGAAAATACCTCCTTCAGATCCTACTGATTCCTCGGGCCCAAAAAGGAGACGTGTCAAATACTCGGATCTGACATCTTGCTTGGATCCAACATGTTCCAAGTCTAAAACTTTGGATCCATCAAACCCTTCAGATATGAAAAAGAGACACACCAAATTGTCTGATCCAGTGTCACCTTAATCAGGCTATGTAAGACAGGCTTCTCCCTCAGATGCTAAGAAGGCAAGAACAGATATTTCAGATCGTAGTACTTCTGATCCAACTTTGCAAATTTCTTTACCAAGGACTCATTATTCTCCACCAATAGAACTGGTCCCTTCAGGGGTTTCCCTCCTCATTTTTGGAAAGACCTAGATCTCCTTCTGTTTTGTCTACCCACTCTTCCAGGACCCTAAAAGAAGAAGAAGTGGAGAGGTTGGTGAGAAGGATTCTTTTGGTGCAGAGAGTGTCTAGCATCCTGTTAGCTCCTACCCCTCTGGGTCAGGATATCCGACTGTCACCAACTCCTGCTATACAGATTACACCTTCTACTCTCATCTTGGTCTTGGACTCTTTGGATCTGAGTCATCTGGGTCCATCTGCCGCAGATCAGAGGACTTCTGTTTCCTTGGATCAAAGGCTTGCCTTGAGTACTTCAGCTCCTTTGGATCTGGAGAGCTCACGGAGATGAAGTTGCCCTGTCAGATCCAGGGTGCTGCAGTTGACTCTGAAGTTTTTGTAGCTGTCTCTGTATCTTGGAGCCTTGGCAAGGGTTAGCTCAGTTCCAACTTCAGCCTTTGAGGTAATGGAGAGGGCCTTGTCTGCATCTTAGACAAAGATGGTTCCCATCCCCTCGGATTCTCTCACTATTGGCTTGACACCTCTACACCAGGAGCCTCACCTAACCTCTTCCCGGGGACAGCTAGTACTGAATCCTCCATCTTCCCAGCAGGGTATTCAATCCTCTTCTGATGGCTCTCCAGAATATTCCTTAAATAGAGAATGTGCAAGAGGAAAGCATGTTGATGCCCCAGATGAGTCTGTCACAGAAGATACAGATTTTGATGAAGGTGCAGGGTTCCCAAGGTCATTTCCTGAAGATGTCCAGTTTGGAGACATCCTTGAAATATTGAAACAGAAAGGTGGCTTGGCTGGAAGTCCAGCAACCCTTCATCTGAGGAATCTGAATTCTTGAAGGCTTTCAGTACTGGACCATCTACCTCAAGGGTGACTCCCCCCTGCCAATGAGCTCATAGAATTGATCTCTCAGTGAGCATGGAAGACACCAGACACCAGTGAACCAATCCCCAAAAGGCCTGACAAGATTATGTCTGTTCCTAAAGATAAACAGTTCTGGTCAAAAGGGGTACCTGTTTAAGCCATGGTTGTGGTGGTGGCCACCAAAAAGGAACTCACTGAAGAGTGCTCCACTGTCCATTCTCCAAAGAGTCTCAGACTATGGACAGGTTTGGGTAGCATGTCTATGCCTCAGTAACCTTTGCTTTAAGATCACTGAATTATTTGGCACATTTCACCAGGTTACCGAGAGACCTAGTTAACTCTGATACACTATCAGGATCTGTTTCTGAGGAAGTACAGGCTTCTGTATCTTCCCAGTTGGCTACCCTACAGTCAGTTGCAAACTCTTCCATAGGTTGATTTCAAACATTGCTGAAGGTACCCCAAGGGCAGCGGGTCCTGGCATTTGCATAAGGAGGCATGCCTGGATGCACTTATGCAATTTTGCAGAGCCCTTCAAGACGTGTTTTGTAAATGCTTCCATTGATAGTAAATCACTGTTTGGTACCAAAGTTAAACAGACTTTAACCAGGTGTGAAAAGGAATCAATGAGGTACTGGGAAAATGTGGTTTAGAAAGTCGCATGGTCCTTTCCAGGACATATGTGGTGGAGGTTCCCCTAGGGGTAGAGGGGGAAACTCCAACAGTAGATGCTGCCCTCATGACAGAGACAACCCCCACAAAATAGAAGATCTAGAGATTTTTCTCTGATAGATCCTTCCAATGCTCCTGAATGGAGGCCCAGTTGTCCACTCCTGGAGGCAATCGGGGGTCAATTATCCCTGCACCAGAGAGCCTAGCTAAATTTAACTTCAGATCCGTGGTTGCAGAGAATTATTTCCAGAGGCTATAAAATACCACTTTCTCAATCACCTCCAATATCAAGAAGATTCCCCGATGTTCCACCCAGTCAGAGGGGACATGCAGCACATCAAATTTAAAAGCTGCTAGACAAAAGAGTCATCCAGGAAGTCCTACCAGATAGAATACGGAACTTACTCAAGATTCTTTTTAGTGCCAAAGAAGATAGGGGAATGGAGACTAATATTGTATCTCACTAACCTAAACAAATCAGTACTGAAAACCAAGTTGCAGATGGTCACGGTTCAGTCCATACTCCCGTTTTTGGGAAAATGTGATTGGATGTGCTTGGTAGAACTTCAGGATGCATACTATCACATAAAAATGAACAGGCTCTCTAAAAAAGTACCTATGCTTCCAGCTGGGAACCAGTCATTACCAGTTCAGAGTCTTGCCCTTTGGTCTCACCACAGTCCCCTGGGTGATCACCAAATGCATGGCAGTAGTAGCAGCTCATTTCAGACTACAAGCAATCTGCATATTTCTATATCTTGATGAGTAGCTCTTTACCACTCCAGCAAAATAAGAAAAGGAGTACTCAGGAAGCAACACCAAGTAGGTAGAAGAAAATCTGTTTAATAATTACTCCAAATAAAACGATCCACAGCAGCAGTACACACATAAACGCTCAACGGGTTAAAAGGTGTTTTCGTCAGAATAAAGACTTCATCAGATGAATGCATACCTCACAAATCTAGCCTTATTTATACTACCAAGAATGTAAAACAGCTAATCAGAAGCTAATTGACAGATTAAAAAAGTGCAAAATATACAATACTTCTTCCTTAAAAATATATATATATATCTATATCTAAAAGCAATACATAGGAGATATAAATACATAAAAATGTGATTCATTAATAAAAATGTTATAAATGCAAAAAATGGTAATATTCTCATAAAACCTTCATGAAAGTACATTAAATGAAATGGTGGGCTAAATTAACATGAAGTGAAATTTTTTTTTTTTTGTTTTAGAAGTTAGTATGTCAAGATGCTTGTTTTCACTTTTTTGTTTTAGAAGTTGTGCAAAAAGACATTAGGGGAGTTCCACGGGATACAACACTGGAGTATAGAGAATTGTTCTGGCAGTTATTTCTTGAAGCTACAAAATTGCCAGGTTTAAATGAAACAGTATACCTGGCCCCTGTTTTAAATCTCAGATCAGCAAAGTTATAGCATGTTATTTTCATTTCGCCCACCAGATGGCATTATCATGACTAATGAACTGCTTGCATTTTGTTTTTACTTTTCTGTTTTTTTCGTTTTGAGCACTTTTTCCTTCCATTTGGTGTCATTGCCACTCCAACCATCAAGTGATACAGGCAAGGGACCATGTTCTCTACATATGTTCACAACTAAGAATCACAGTAAATTATGAAAAGTCTCTATTAGACCCAACTCAAAACTTGGACTTTATAGGAATACATTTCAACACAAAGACAATGACTGCCTCAGTGCCTCTTCCCAGAGTTCAGATCTTAAGATCACAAGTAAGAAAAATATCTGCAGAACCAAACTTTTTATCCACTTGGTCATTCAAGCTGTAGGATCTATGGCAGCTGTGATAACTCTAATCCCTTTAGCCAGAGTCCACATGAGGATTCTACAGTGGATGCTAGCTTCTCAATGGTCAATTCTTCATCATCCCATGTCAAGCAGAATTTGCATCACCCAGACTTATAAGAGAGATCTCAACCGGTGAATCCAGTCAGACCAGATTCTGCAAGGTTATCCTTTCACTCTTCCTCAACCCAAGGCCATAGTGACCACAGACATTTCATAGCTGGGGTGGGGGGGCTTTACCTGGGAAAGGCTGCTCAAGGCACTTGGTCCCATGTGGTGGCCAGTCTGCATAGCAACATCCTAGAGATGAGAGCAGTGCTTCTCGCATTGCAAGCCTTTCAAACAACTCTTCCCCCTAGGAATGATTGCAATCCAAATGGACAACATGTCAGTGGTGTGGTACATCAACAAACAGTGGTAAGAGTGTGGTAATCGGTGATCTTATCCAACCGCTTTATAGTTGCAACACACATTCCAGGGACAGCCAGTATGTTAGCAGACAAGTTGAGCAGACATATTCTTCTGCCTCCCAAGTGGTCCCTCAGTCCAAAAGTGACGGAAATGATTTTCCATTGGTAGGGCCAGCCTTGCTGTGATCTTTTTGCCTCTCCCTAAACAACAAATGCAGCAGTTATTTTGCCCTGATCCTTCCACAGGGGTAGTCACAGAGGGATGCTGTCACTCAAGATTGGCCCACTGGCTTCCTTTATGCCTTTTCTGCAGTTCTTCTGATCACCATATTTCTACAGAAAGCTGCCATATTGGAGAGCAAAGTAATCCTCATTGCACCCTACTGGCCTCAAAAGATTTGTTTTCTCTTCCTTTGGCCTAACTTGATTCATCAGCCATGGATCCTGGATTCAATTCCACACCTCCTGTCTCACCCAACAGGTGTGGCCCATCTGACCTTATCCAGTCTCAGGCTGACTGGCTGGCTTCTCCACTTCCACTAATAGCCAAACTATGCTCTTTTCCCTGGTCCGACACATCCTCTTATCTTCCCATAAGCCATCCACTCAAAAACTATATTCTGGTAAGTGGAAAATATTTTCTTGCTGGGCCCGTTAGACTGACTTAGACCATTTTACGGCTCCTTTACATGCTATTCTTGACTTCTTAACAATGATCTTCAAAGAAGGAGCTGGCTTCTCTATGGTCAGAGTCCAACTAGCAGCCATCTCAAATTTTCATATGGGTTTTGATGGAGTTCCTGTTGCTTCACATAGATTATGCAAAACCTTCTTGAGAGGTACACTACTTCTAAGATCCCTATTCGGAGATCCAACTCCTCCATGGGATCTCAGTTTGGTACTGCAACAACTTAGTCAAGTACCCTTTGAATCTGCAGCAAAATATGATGTTAAGTATATTTCTTGGAAGACAATTTTTCTAGTTGCCATTACTTCCGCCAAGAGAATTTCAGAGATTCAAGTCCTACCTTCAAAATCTCCTTACTTGATTTTTCACAAGGACTGGGTCATGTTATGAACCAATCCTTCCTTTCTTCCAAAGGTAGTCTCTAAAATGAATATTAATGAATCTATTGACTTGCCAGTTTTCTTTCTTAACTTCACTAACAGATGCAAGTACATTCTTTACTTATTAGATCTTTACAGATAGCTTGTTTTTTACCTACACAGAACTGACAGTGTCAGGAAGTCAGATCAGTTATTTGTTTCCTTCTCTGACATTAAACTAGGAAAACCTGTCACCGAGATAACATTGTCCAAGTAGTTGACGGACTGTATTTCGTTCATTTATAAATTAGACATGATCTTACCAATACCATTACATGCTCATTCAACCAGAGCCATGGCTAGATCTTCAGTACAGAGCTTCTATGACCGACATTTGTGCAGCAGCAACTTAGGCTTCTCCCTACACATTTGCGACGCATTGCAAATTGGACCTAATTTCAAGATGTAGAGCTCCATTTCGTTTAATGGTGCTCAGGAATATTCTTCCTTGGGTCCACCAATGATTTTAGGAATTTGGGGACTTTGTCACAAAGGTTGAGGATAGATTGAAAATTGACAACATCAGATAAAGAAGTTATGTACTCACCATAATGTTCCATCTGTGTTGTCCATTTTGATTCTTCCTCAACACCTCTCCCACCAACCCCCTAATCTAAGTCTCCTGGAAGAGGAAGTGTACCTTCTAAACTGGACAATTTTTAGATATAAAGCTCCAGACATGGTCTCATATGCTTATTTCTGCATATCCTTTCCTTCATCTTTCTTTATAGCAAACAAGATCTGAGGTAAATGAGGTAGGTGCATTGTAGGTAACGCAGTGATCGCCACAAGCTTTCAGATGGCCTCGGATCCGAACCCAAAGGTTGAGGAAGAATGAAAATGGACAACACAGATGGAATGTTATGGAGAGTACATAACTTATTTTTTAACATTTAAGTTAATACCAGAAAACAAATAATTGTCCCATGGATAAATGTCCTTTTTGTTACACAGTTCCAGAAATGTTATAATCAGTCCATCAGTTTTAGATGTTATATCACAAAAGGTTTGTGTCCCAGTATGTATAAAATACTGAATGTCATGAGCTTTAAAACCCAGAACAGCTACCAAATTTTCGTGTACATAATATGTGTATTAGTGTCATTTTTTGTTCTTATTCTCAGTCTTCTCTCTTTTTAGAAAAAACAGATTCACTTACAGTTTATTGCTGCTCTCCTTTCTTCCCTACTGCTACTGCTGCATATGTTGTACTTAATCTATTCTCTGCTGCCACAAAACCAGATCCCTTCTCAGCTTGTTGCTGCTTTCCTCTTTTACTTTCTGTCACTGTTGAATAATTATTTGCTGTTGCATTCTCTGCTGCCACTTCTCCTGGTTCCTTTTCCACATCCTCTACACTTCTAAAAAAGTTATCAGCCATTTTACCACATGAAACAGCAGAACTGTCACCTGGATCATCATATGCCAGCCACCCCCCCTCTCCCCCAGACACCAGTTCCTTTATCTGCACCACTTCCACAAACTCACTTAGAAGACAGCTAAATGTTGCTCATTTGTAATATCCACCAGACAGGAATCATTGTTTACATTCTGAAGTGGGATATCAAAACATTTTTTACTCAAAATTCTCACTTTACTCCTCCAAACTATCCATAGCTTTTCTTTCCTCCTCCATGCTGCTGCTTCCTTTGGGCCTATTCCTTGCTGCTGTAAGAGCCCTCTGGCACCATCTAGCAGTTCCAAAGAGCAGGAGAAATTAGGAGAAATTCCTAGATGCCATGTCTATGGCCAAATTTCCCCGAGTAGTATAAATTCCACCTCAGGCCTCCTCTGAAAACATGCTACTTGAATTGATCAACAAAGGAAAAATAAACAAAAAAATTTAAAATATTCTGTAAAAGTGCCTCTCCTAGAGATATCTTTTTCGTAATGTCAGCCAGTTCAGGTAGAATTAATTTCTGAATACAAACAATAATGTAAAATTTCTGTGCTACATAGCATTTTGCAGTGAGACTGTATCCTTAACGACTGCAGTGAAACTGTATCACTAAAGACTAACCACATTTTTATGTCAAAGGTGGTTTCAACTGTTTTATTAGAATAACCCTTTCTACTGCCAGTCTTTTATTTAACTACCATTATGCTGAATTACGTCTTTTTTCACACCCCGGGCTTTTATGGACTATCAATATATCAGTGCTCATTCATTCAGAGAAAAATCAAGTGTTTGTATCCTTCAATAAAGAGAGAAGGCAAATGGCTGGCCATTGTATTACCGTTTCTATGACAAATAATACAACACAGTGCAGAGTAGTCTTTGAGTGCATTCCAACAGAGCAGCAACATTTCCAGCAAATTTTAGAAGTGATTCCACTCTGGACATTCTAAGGGCAGCTAAAAGGATAAGAACTGATACTTTCTCAAAACATTAAAAGCTTCAGGGAATACTGTAACTTCACCTCCCAGGGTTCCCCATAACAGCTTGGGATGCATCCCAAATCTTGTTGTGATTTACTGCAATCATGATCCTCCACAAATTCAGACAGTACTTTTGTTTCAGTTACTCAGACAGTAATTTTATGTGAATTACTCATCATGACTGTAGATCTAAAAGCTGAAAAAAAGTGAAATAGAGATATTCTTCAGTGCTTTCCTTTGTTTAGTTTCCATCTGTGTATTCTGCATTATCATTTACTCAGGCTTTCTATAGTTTTTTTTTCTTATTGTTCATTGCTTTACTCTAGAACTTGTAACATTTAACATTCATATACAGAAGATCCTGAATCAGTCCTAAGTGCAGAAAGGACCAAGAAATAATACAGATGGAATCCCCTTCCAGTGTAGACCCTTCTCTGTGATAAACCTTTAATTACCAACTTACTCTTTCTTCCCCTAAAAGTCCTTGAGTCAAAAGCCTCACAGATTGTATGGTTATCCTTAAGGTGTTCCAACCCAGAACATACTACAAGTAAAATGTGCCTGTGCTAGAGGAGAATTCTGTGCCTGCATTTAATAAATGGAGATGCTTAGAATGTATGTCTGCACTGGAAAAACAGTCTACAGTGAAGAACAATAAGCCTAGTCTGTTAGGTTCAAGAAGAGATTAGAGAAAAGCACAGGGCTCACAAGGAAGATAGGACGAAATATCTTTTCTTGAAGGACTTTTCCTCAATTCCACCCAAAAACCCAGGCTAGAAGAGTCTGCTGGTTCTCATATTACTTCACCCACAGCTTATTTTATTTCATTTTATTTTTTTATTTATTCTTTGTTGACCAGGTTACTCCCACTAGGCTAGTAGCCTCCTTTCAGGGGAGACCCTGAGATGGTATTTATAGTACTAGGATAAATTTGGCTATGGCATTGGAGAAGTTCCCCTATTCTTTTTGATAGGTGATGCGGGATCTTTTACATGAGCTACCACCAACTGAAGCAGATTGGGTCTCTATTTAACATCTCCTCAGAAGGACAACGCACTCATGTGTGTAGCACCCCCATTGTACTGCACAGCAGTGTCAACACTCCATCACGTTGGTGTGGAAATATAACCCACAGCCTTCTACACCAGAGGTGAGTGTGCTACCTGTTGTGCCACTCACATTGTATTCACAGATTTCCTGTTGTAGTTGCTGGTGTTTCTTTACTGAAACTGTCCAGATAGGATAGTATGTCATCTTTATCTGAGGCAAAGTTCAGGAGATGAATATTTTCATGACCATCCTCTACCAAATATTCTCAGCCTTTCCATTCCTTTCATAGACACTTAGTTTCCTTGGATTTGGACTGTAAAAAGACTGTGTTTTTCTTTAAAGGTGCAGCAGAAGAGGAGTTTCATCCCTTTCCCCTTCAGTGTGTGTGGACAGATAGGAACACCTCTTCTTTGCCCTCTTTTTTCTGACTTTTCCTCACCAGCCACTGTATCTGCACTGGTACAAATGAAACCATTTAGCACCTAGCAGGTGTCCAAGTAAACAATGACAGCACTGTACTTTGATGCCTTTCATGTCAATGGTGCCATTGATATTGTTAGTGTTAGTGCTGATGCAGTCAGTGACAAGCATCTTTGTAGCCCTGAGAGTCAGGTCTAGGCCTTCAGGACTAATACTTGTACTAATTCTGTTGGTGTTGTTATGAGTCTGTGATGCCTAGGCCTGCAAGTGTTCAGGCCAGAATTACTCTGTGCTGGGCTTGGTCCCAATAGGGTCTTCAGTACCAATGTTCAAGGTTGAGCATTTTGGTCAAGGCTAGGTAATAATGTTGTTGATACTGGCATCATTTCTCATGGTCGTTGATCTCAGTCATCAATGCTCTCAGTTCCAAATATTTTTTAATGTTGATTTCTACAATGACATTGTGCACTGCTTGTGCCACCCTCATCACCTGCAGGTGTGTTGGCCTGACCTGAGCACCCTTCCTTCTGCTCCATTGCCTAGGGAGTCTATTCAGCAGCATGAGAGAGGATCTAAGCCACCAGTGGGATATTCACTGAGTATTTAAGACATGTCCATCTTCTTTTTCTTCTACTTCCTCACTTCAGGAGAAGCAGGAAGCAAGTGTATAAAACATAAGCCTCTGACTCCTCTTTGTAGTCTCTCATACCAGATACAAAAAATGAAGACAGTGCAGATCCCCCACTATTTCCCTGAATGATCCCAAGTTTATGGAAAATTTGAAAATGACAAGTCAAAATGGTGATGGCTTACAGATCCCATGACATCTCCACAGAAGATTCTGGAGGAGGCACTATGTTCTCCTCAGCCATCCTACAGGGTGGTTCCTCCATAACTCAAAACTGTGTCTGATTTTGCAGAATGTCCCTAATTTGCCTAATATTTTTACTCTCTTCTTTGTATTTTTTTCTGGTAAATCACTTGAGGATTACAGTCCATCAATAATTCCAGATATTAGGGTTTCACCATATTATTCTTTATCAGAAAATTCATCTTGATGCAAGACTTTTTGCTCTATTAACTAAGTGAATTAAAGTAATATTTAAAACTTGTCCCTAATTTTTTGCTCCCCCTCCATTATTTTAGCTTTATCCAGAATTCTTAAACAAAGTAGTTGAGAGGTATGTTTCTTCCTGCCAGCAAAATAGTTGGTCTTGCCAACAGAGATTCATGGAAAGAACCTGATGTTGTGCACCAGTCCCAATGAGGTCAGAAAAGATCCACTGACCTTCCAAGGATTGTTGTTGTTGAGTCCAGACTAATGTGATTGACTTTAAAATTGCAACAGCAGCCCTTATAAAGGTCTACATTCTGCAATGTCCTGCTATCCACATCTCTAATAAGAATTCCAGATGAAGGACAGATTTAGGAAATGGACTTATGGGTCTTCCATCTGTACATTAAGTACTCTGAACTATTTATCTCCTATGCTGAGATTCTAGCAAGAACTTACTGATGAATTGTCCAAGTCACTGGAAGAGTTGCTGGATGAAGATGATCTTGAAACTAAACTGTGTTCACATATGGTGATGATTTGATCTATAATTAATTTTGTCATGTACCTGTCCCACAGGTCTGTGGATGGTGCACCTATGGCAGCAGGAACAAGTGCCACTCTCCACCCTAATGCTTGGCTGTGCCTAACCAACCTGATGAGAATTTTAAGGTATCATTCTTTTATGTCCCCTTCTGTGGGCCTCACTTGTTCAAACCAGAGATTAAGAAAAAAAAAAACCAGAAGACGTGGAGAAAGGAGGGGGAATCCATAGCGTTGTTGATATAAAGATTCAGACTCCCCAACACACCTTTTCTGGGATAGAAAAAGAGCCTAAACCAGTTATGTAAGCATGGCTAAAAGCAACTAGGAAATCAGAGGCTGGGCGGGGGCAAAACATGAGGATATAATAACTTCAGAGAGGACACCAGCCCAAAGGCAACAGTCTAGTAGAACCAGGTTATAACAAAGGGAAATACTGCCAGCCCAGCTATCTGGAATTTTGTAAATCATTCTATGTCATTTGCGAATTTTTATATGATTTATACAGAAGTGTTTGTAAAGTACTGAGCTAAAATGTAACTACAGGATGCCCTTTTGGACTAGAACAGGAATGTACCTGCACTATTGTGACTATTTAGAGTTATATGTTTAATGGAAACTGGAACACAGGATGTTAACTTGAAAATAGTTGAAATTAAATTGAGTAATAAAAGAACTGTTATCTCTCAGTTTCAGTGCAGTAGCAAACACAATGTCTAGAGCTACAGGTTTTTTTGTGTTATCTTGAAAAATAAGTACTTGCTAGGTTTAAGATGTAGAAGTGCTTTATTATTTTATGACTTCCAGGATCTGCAAACATCTGAGAGATATGTATTTTTCACAGGGAGATGCTAAAATTATGTTAGTTTCTGACAAAAGAGGTTTAGCTTGGGAACTGAAATCAGGTGACAAAAAGTGATGTCATCAAAGCTAACTCAGTAGTAATATTTGATATTAATTTAAGAACTCTCTCAGAAAGAGACTGTGCATTTTGTATTTTGTCTTTGACCTAACAACATCAGCTGGAAACATCCAGTCACCTCTGCATTTGCCTTGCTGTAAGTAAGTTTTTAGAGCATAGTAAATCTTTTAGATTCAGTTAGGAATATAGTAAAGTGTAACTTAGCTGTTTTATTTATTTATTTGAGACTGTACTGCAATGTTGTTTTAAATATTTCCTGTGATTTTGAACTCTGATATAACTGATTGCTTACTGAGTATTGTCTTATTCTTTTATTTTTATTATTAAATATATTTAAACCTTTTAATTGTGGCTGGTCTATTTAGAGATATTTCAACTCTTAGAGTACTTGCATATCTATTTGGTGCTACTGTACAGGCCACTCCTAAATAGCCTTGCTCTTGGTCAGGCTACCATTTGGATTAACAGTAACATTACACAGTAGTATTGGACACCCTTTGCTAAGGGCCTTAAAGTAGCTGATAAGAGTTGGCTAGTGGCAGTGAAAACTTCCTTATAGTCTGGGAAGAAGGGGGCATAGCTAGTAAATCTGTGCCAACCTTTCCCAGGTGTGTGTGTGTGTGTGTGTGTGTGTTTGTATAATAATCAAATCTCAAGGAGTATGTGTGTCAGCTAATTGGGCAGGGACACGAATCACTGGTTGGACAGAGAGGGTATTGGAAATCTTGGTTTGGCCACTCAGCTGAGATCTCAACCCTATAGCTGTGCCAGTGGGGAGTCTTATTGGGGATCTGGAGAAAGAGGGAGAAACCAGCCCCAGACTGACTGTGATTTCTGTGTGCTCTTAAGGGAAATTGCACTTTACTGTGTGTGCACTTGTCATCCTCCAAGTTTGTACATTCCCCACTGTTGCCAGTGGTGAGGATTGAGGCTCCATGATTACTGGGCCAGTGCAGGGCATCACACAGGGGTACTGCAGGTTTCCATCTGGGGAATATTAGACTAACAACCTTGCCTGTTTTGCTGTGGTAGCCTTCAGGAATCACATGTCCTTCCTTGTCTGTGTGCCTTGCCATCACAAAGGACAAGTGAATTTTAAATATAATCCAAGGCTGTACAATCCTCTTCCACAACCCTCCCAAACTACCATCTCTTACATTCAAAGAAAGAGCCATTCTGAATATCCCATCAGGCCAGAGAAGATCCAGGTATTACTTCATGTCATTTTTATTGTTGTAGGAAATGACAGCACTCAAAGTGATACTGGAATCAAACAGTCTAAACAAATTTTCCTCATGGACAAATTCCAGATGATTATCATGCAGTAAATCATCTTCTGTGTCAAAAGGAGACTGGATGTGCTCTTTGGGCCTCCAAGGCAGCTCTTTATGGACTACAAAAGAAAACCTTGAACAAAGGCCTGCAATTTAGTTACTTTTTCTAGCTGTAGCTGGATAACTTCTAAATATAGTGTAAAACAAGATCTGAGCCAAACATAAATGAGGGTGATTAGAGACAGAAAAGAAGTAGTCCTTTTACAGAAGGTAAAGAAGATAACAATGAATCCCACAAATCCCATTATGTGTCAGTGGCATGGGAATTCACAGTTACTTCCTTATGTCTGGCACGAGTCATACAGAGTATTATGGGAAAGAGAAAGGGTTGAGGGAGAACAAGATCACGTTGATACATCAAGCCCTATTGGTAGCCATGTTGTGGAAAATAGGGTAAAATTACAAATAAAGCATTTAGAGTGATTTTGATGTGTTAAAATAGGCCAGGAAACAAACATAGACTGAAAAAAAAGATTTTATTAGTTCTAGGGTGGAGTTTTCCTTTAATGTGTTCAGTGCCTTATTCTGTCTGCAACAAGGGTGGCTTTCTCTCGTTTGGCCTCATCTTCTGGAGGAGCCTGCACATCTGAGACCATTCAGAACCATATTGATTCATCCTTATGCAAGCCTAACTTGGACCTTCACTGATTCTCTGGCTAATCATATGTGTCCTCTTAAAGTAATGGCATGGATACTGCATACTCTTCTTAGGTTAACTAGATCCTTGCTTCTGCCCAGAGACCCAATATGAGGAAAACATGCAAGAGCAAGTGGACAAACTAAATTTTCAGTGGGTTGGATCCCTTGTCATCTGCAGTGACAGCTATATTGTATTACCTTTTTCAAGTCTTCTACAGAGGCCTAGATTACACATCCACTGAGGTTCATTTTGCAACCTTTTCTAATTGTCACTAAAGATTTAAAGACTCTTAACTGGCTTTGTTAAAAGTTTGCATATCCTTTCTCAGGAGCATGTTCCAGGTCAGACCATCTTTCAAAGACCATGTTCCTCCTTCAGATTTATATTTTCCAATTGAAATGCTTAATCTGCCAGTTTTCAAATTTGCTTTTAACACAGATTTAAAGTACTTGTCCTGAAAATCCCTCCTTCTGGTTGCCATTACTTCTTCTAGAAGAACTTATTGAGTAGAATGACTTGTGTCTAAAATGCCCTTACATGTTTTTTCATAAGAATTGAGTGTCTTTAAAGAAAAAAAGCCTTCCTTCATGCATAAGTTAGCAATAGCAGCACGTGTGCTTCAGTCCATTAATCTGCTTCATTTCCCAAGTAAATAACAGCTGAGGTGAAAACCTGCTACATTTTATGGATGGACAAAATAGAATTTGTAAGAAAGGATTATCAGTTGTTTGCTTATTTTCCATCAAAGGAATTGGGTGCCTCAATGTCCTAGATCACTTTGTCCATGTGCCTTTCAGACTGCATAACTTTTAATTATGAAAAAATAATAATAAAGCATTGCCTACTGTGCTACTGCACATTCAATAAGAGCAGTGGCTACTTGTCAAGCTTCTAAGAATTCATCTTTAGATGATATTTGTGCAGTTGCAAATTGTGGGCTTCTCTCAATACTTTTGTAAACTACAATAAACTGGATGTGACCTCTAGAACAAGGTCTTCATTCTCGATCAGTGTCATCAAGGTAGGTTTCCATGGTGACTTCTCAGGAGAATGAGCTCAGAACTCTGTCCTATGGGTTGAAGAAAATGGAACTGATCATTTCAGATACAAAGATTATTTACTGAATGATCATGTCCATCTTGTTCAGCATACTCACCATCATCCACTGGCTTCAAATATACGTGGTCTAGGGGTGTTCAGGCATTTAACTCTTGTTTATAAGTTTAACAACTGAAAAAATGAAGCGTTCAGTCAAGAAAGCACACAAAACCACAGCAACATGAATGCTGACTGTCACGGACTTCACAAGATGACAAAACCAGACTGGATCTATAAAAATCAATAAAAATCTTCTTTAATACATCCAAAGTTGAGCGCTTTCACCCACTAAATGTGGGCTTCATCAGAACAATTTTAAAAATACTCTACAGACTGTTTAAATACTTTGTTTCAGTTGCCAAAAAAATCACTTAGCGAAATAACTTCCCTTAAAGTGATCTTACACTACAAAAATATAAATGCCACCTATTGTAGTGCATGTATTCAAAGTGCTAAGCTCAATCAATATATTTACACCACATCATATATAAATGTCTTAATAATAAAATGCATATAAATAATATATATCAAGACACAGAAAATTCCACATTTTATGAAGCTAAAACATTAATCAACAACTGGAATTAATACTGCACTGTATAAAACATATATTGAAGTACATAAAAAAATATATATATATATATATATATATATATATATATATTAAAAACACATAAATGTATAAAAAACATATAAAAACATAGCTAGCCATACTCCTATTTAATACTTTTTAACTTAAATAGGTTTGATGGATATGTGGTTGATGGTATATATATTTTATATTTTTGTAGTGTAAGATCACTTTAAGGGAAGTTATTTCACTAAGTGATTTTTTGGTTCTGAAATGAAATATTTAAACAGTCTGTAGAGTCTTTTTAAAATTGTTCTGATGAAGCCCACGTTTAGTGGGTGAAAGTGCTCAACTTTGGATGTATTAAAGATTTTTATTGATTTTTATTGATCCAGTCTGTTGTTAAGTCATCTTGTGGAATCCGTGACAGTCAGCGTTCGTGTTGTTGTGGTTTTGTGTGCTTTGTTTATAAGTTTATTTACTTATGTGCTTCATTTACAGAATGCACACTAGAGACCTGCTGAGGAAATCTAAGTGCAGAACATTATGGAGGCCATTAAAAATTTTGAATCCAAGCTGACTAATTCCTACCAGCTTTAGTCATACTGATTGAAGACACTGGACATGACCATGTTTTCAGTTTGTGCTTAGTTAATTTAATATACAATTTCCTACAATTTATTTAATAGCCATTTGTTGTGCTATGCAAACAATCCTTATACTGCCTTTAAATCAGCCATTTTCATATCTAAAGCCACCCTCCTTAAGATTCTTCTTTCATGTAATCATGGATTTTCCTGTCTTATGAAGCACCTCGGTTGCACATTACACAAACCTTTTCTGTAGCTGCTGTCCCGTATTAACTATTTCTACACTCACTCCAGTCATTTTTCTGATTTGTTTATGTTATACACTTTCTGGGAAGATGGGTAAGAGTGCACATTTACCTCATAAAAAAAATGTTCCGTGGAGTTCAGGTAGTCCCTCACCAAGGGAACAAACTCACAACACATAAAACTTTTCTAACTACTACCTTTCATATAAGATCAAACATTTGTCCTTCCTTCGATAAGAAAAAATGCTGGCACATGTTCTTCATCCTTCCTTTTCTATGAGATGGCTTAACCTTAAAAATCTGATCTATTTTCCTTTCACTAGTTCTTCAAATCAGTTTCTACCAATCATTTAGGTTTTCACTAATAATTACATTATTGTCTCAAGAACAAGGCAGTTCTACCATCCCAGTTTGAAGTCTGTCATTCTTTGTGATGGATGATACTAGCAATTTAGTTTGTTAGATGTCCTTCATATCCTAAATGGATCTAAAAATATTAGCCACAAAGTATTTTATCAGAAATAGAAAAGATTCTTATGGCGAAGAACAGGAAGTACACCTTTTATTCATTTCCAAGATTTCTATGCTATTTCAATAATTTGTACAAATAGAATCTCACTTATTCTTTGAAGTCCTAATTTCTGTTGTTTCTGCTTCTATACCATCTTTTTTCCAGACTGTGTTTAGCCCAACAGTTCCGAATTTCCTAAAATGAGTTATTCATATAAAGAGAAGGGCAATATAACCTCTTTAGGATTTGAACTTTATGCTGAAGAATATGACTTTGTACAAAGAGATGCAAAGTTAACTTGTACAAAGAAAGGTAATCAGGTTTAGTAGACAAAATTTCTGTCATGTAAAATTCTTTCTTTGCGGTAGTTAGCTCTGGCAGAAAAATTTCAGAGTTGCATACCTTGATGTTCAACCCCGCTTTTCTAATATTTTTCATAATGAGAGAGTTTCACTGAAGACTAATCCTTTTGTGCCTAAGGCAGTGTTTGCTGTTAATTAGATCAACTCAGTGTGATCTTCAAGAGACGAAAAAAGGCCTACCAATTACAAAACTAGCCCTATCAAAGTGGTGGGCCCATTATGTTGTCGTGCGTTATGACATGTTCAACAAAACACTGGAAGGTCCTATTAAAGTATATTCAACTACAGATACAGCAGTATCTGCAACACACTGTAGAAATGATTCAGCTTGGGTCATTCTAGAGGATGCCACTTTGGTTGTATTCTGTAGCTGTATTAAATGTTACAAACTGAAATCATAGACTAGAGGTAGGACAGATCCTGACATGGCTGTGCTACGGGGGATCCAGTAACTGTCCACCACACTGGACATCATGATACTGCGTCAGATTCTGTGCTTGTGTTACAGTTTAGTGGTAGAGTGAGTCTGTTTTTATAACATACATATCAAACTGGCACTACAAATAACTAAGATTTTTCACTATAAAGGATTACTCTCTCTCTCTCTCTCTCTCACTCTCTCTGTATATATATATATATATATATATATATATATATATATGTATATAGTTCCCCTTCACAAGATCAAATGGATGGAAGCTCGAAATTCATAATCTCGAGACCAGAATCTCGAACTTCCATTCACTCGAAATTGTGAATGGGAGCCTTAGGTTTAAAAAAATAAAAAGTTAACTTACCTTATTGCAGGGGGCGAGGTCCCCCTGTACCCTAGCAGTTTAAATGTGAATGTTCCGCGACAGCACTATAGTGGAGGAATGGAAAATCTTCCGTTTTGCGCTTACGCGTATAGCGCGGAATGGGAGATTTCCCTTTCCTTCACTATAGTGCGATCTCGGAGTAGGTATATTTAAGTAGGGGGGGTGTGGGGGTCCAGCCCCCCATGTGGGGGATGCAGGGGGGTGAAAACATTTGAAAGGTGTTTCTCTAAATTCGAGATTCTGGTTTTGAGTTTATGACTTTTGAGTTTAGACAAATTCAATCATATGAAGGGGAACTATATATATATATATATATATATATATATATATATATATATATATATATATATATATATGGGTCCACTTTGTAATTTCGAAATACTGAAATCTCAAATTTCAGTATTTCAAAACCACAAAGCCGAAAACCCAACCACAACTCACAAATTCTAAAACACACAACCGCGAAATTCCAAATCCCGCACTTACGCTACACATGCAGTACACACATAAACATATACAAAACTCCCCCCCACTATCAAACAAATTCATCTAAACTACATGTAAGCAGGGGGCAAGCACCCCTGCACCCCCCACACCCTCCCTACTTATATATTCTAACTCCGATATCGTACAACCAGAAACACAAATGAAACTTACACACACACGCATCTTACAGTCCCTCAAACACACACATAACAGTCACAACACACACTTACACACACTAAGCCCCTAACCAACATACTTACACACACAAACTTACCAAAATTAAACTCAAACATCCAAATACCGCACCACCGGAAGGAGAAATTCAAAATATCCGTGCTTCAGTATTTTGAATTTCGCACTTCTGCTGGTTTCGGAAATGTGAGTATGTGGCTTTGTAAGGTCAAAATACTGAAATTCGAGATTTCAGTATTTCGAATTTACAAAGTGGACCTATATATATATATATATATATATATATATATATATATATATATATATATATATATATATATATATATATATATATATATATATATATATATATACCAGTGGTAGATATATGGGAGTCATGTATTACCGGTCATCCATGCCAGCATAAGAGAAAAACAAAAAGAAGCTGACAGACTACCACATTTTCCTTGATGAGCCAGCCCATAAGTTATGATTTATTGCCACATTGCCTTTTCCCTTGAAGATCTACTGGAGTGGTGACTAGCCTCACAGAATATAATATATTAATAGCTTTTTTGGTGGCATCATGTATGAATCATTTGGGTGGAAAGAGATCTGCTTCCAGAACCTTAAGAGGAAAAAAACAGTGGCAGGCAACACATTAAAAATGCACAAGTTAAATGGCTAAATATCTCAGTCACAGCAGTATATGGATTAAATCAGAATGTTACAGAGTTTTTGGTACTGAATTTATGTTGCCATCTTAGTTATGCAATGAAGCTGTATACATAACATAAATAAGTAGTGGAGATATCTACAAATATTTTGCTTCTCTTCTTTTTTCTAGAATCCAAAGAACAAAACACATCATCAAAACTAAATAACTCCAGTGATGAAAGAGCTTTCTCCTCATATTACCACCAGCTATCTAAGAGCATCTTCTTTTTGGCATATGTGTGGGGTTTTGGAGGGCACCTTCACTCAAGGTAGGGAAATCAGAAGTATGCTACCACCTTCCAGTAAAATATATATATTATATTGCAGTGTTCTATCCAGTATAGTTGATTTCCTTAACTGATATTTCTCACTGGGAAAACGCATGTCTTCTGCTGTAGGAATGCCATTATTTGTGCAGCTTGTCATATTTGTTTTTTTTAAATATGTGTTCTTTTTCTGGTTAAATATAGACCAATTATCAAAGGAAAACATGCAAAGTTATTCCTATTATGTTACAGGTAAATTAACTGGATTGACATCCATCCAGCCATCAATTTTCTAAACCTATTGTTCTGGTGAAGGTCATGAATGATGGTAGAAAGCTAAACAGGGTAGATTGGGCTTCTCCATCTCTAGCAACAGTGCCCAGATAATTGCTTGAGAATCCAGATGTTTCCAGGCAACTGTGCAATATAATCTCGTCAACATGTCCTAGGTCTACCCATGGATCTTCTTCCATTGAGTCATGCCTAGAACACCTTCCATGGGAGACGCTGACTGGGCATCCTTGCTTGGTACCCAAACTACATAAACTGACTTCTGTTTCACCCAGAAGTGCTCTTCTCCTAGACTTTCTTGGATTGCCAAGCTCCTCTCTCTACCCATTAACCCTGACAAGGAATTTAATTTCCACCACTTCTATTTCTAATCTCAGTCTTTTAGCCACTCCCCAAAGCTCCTAACAACAGATGATTAGAGAGACATAGACTGACCTGTAAACTGGGAGTTTTGTCCTATGACCTAACTCTCCCTTTTCATAGATAGTGTGGTAAAATAATGTACACCGTCTCCTTCATATCTATCCACTTTTCAGTCTCCCAATTGATTCTGCCCTCACTCATGAACAAAACCCGAAGAGCTCAACTTGGAGTAGCTTATCCAGTTTGTGCTGACAAAACTACTACTATCTATTGTATGGACAGTCTTTTTATAACACTCATCTTCTAATATACCATTCTCCTTAAGCATCAAGGTGATCAAATTCAATAATTTGCAGTTAATTATTATTTGAAATGCATGTTATTTGTCCAGTGTTGAGAATAATATTTGAGCTTTTCCTGTCTTTGCAGGTTCTGGCCTCAGTTTGACCAGTTTGTTCGGCAGTCACTATCGTCTTGCCATCATCATATTTGGATACCACAACAAGGAATTGTTTTTGACTATGGTATTAACCCAGATGATGGCAATCTTGAGCTGTTTAATGGAGGGTATCTAAAAGAGCTGAGCAGTACCATCCCATCTGGCTTCACCCTGGTGTCTCAGGTAAAAATTCAAAAACACTTTATATGATGATAGTCTATGTTAGACCTTGAATTTCTCACTGATAAAGGGAAAGTGTTTGATTTTATAGCTATTATTCATGGTGAGGACAGTACCCACTTAAAGGGCTGACACCAACTATATATTATATGATCACTGACTGTGTTGCAGATAGTTTATAAAGTCTGTTATGAGTGCAGCACAATTTGTATGTCTTATACTGTATTTAACAGTATTTCTGCCACTTCAGATGATTTAATCAGATTCAGAATACAACTTCTAGGCTGAACCTTTAAGATGGTAGTAGAGCTACAAAAAGGATTATGAAGTCAAAGTCAGTGTCTGACACTGCACTGTAGTATAATGGTGTGGCCTGCATTACCTGTTGTACTCCTGACAAAGAGTACACTGACTTACTCCATATGATAATCACTTCCACAAGATGTCACAAGCACTACCAAGAAGAATTACAAAATTAAACCAAAGAGCATGTACACATCTATGTAGTAGTTATTAGTGGGCCAGGTGGAAGGTCATATTCCTTTGAACAAGAAATTGTTATGGATAACTTTAGTTCATTATTGAAGTACTTGTTGGATGTTGTAGTTAGTCTGCTCTTACCCAACAAAAAGTGTATACATCTTGCAGGGATAAGTGAACAGTGTTTTTGTGAAGCTTTATTTGCTACATTCAAAATAAAAGGTTTGAAATGCAGCAGAATATGTGAGAATGAGTAAACTAAAAAATAATATACATATATGTATCATTTATATACATATATTTGTCAAGTCCCCTCTGCTGAGGACTACACCCTACTCCTCTTGCAAATACATGAATCCATTCATTGCCCTGGATGAGGGCCTTCAGCCCATTTGCTCCCTTGTGTGAGCTGAGCAAACTTAGAAATGGAGCTATCATCTGCACATTAGGATATCTGGGTATTTGCATTAAACTATTCTCACTTTGCATACCCATTCACGTCCAAAGGGGTGGCTTGCAATGGACATTTGCAATGTTCATCCATGCCTCCACAGTGTAGACTGCACCATATATGGAATCTCCAGACTCCATCAGAGATTCAACAATAGAGAGAGTGCCTCAATAGTCCTTTCCAATCCCTTCCTCCCACAGACAAGCAAACTGGCTAAGCCTCATCTTTCCTCTCCTCTCAAACACCAGCTCTAAAATGTGCCTAAACTATAAATCAAACTTGGATAACTAGGGTGATAAGGCTAAAGCCAGTGTAATTAGCATTAAGGGTGCAAAGGTATTTTATATGCCATATCAGCAACATGATCTGAGAATACCAGGAGAGATGCAGTTCATTCACTATGCGTTATTTTGAACAGATTTTCTGGAGACTGCACTACTCTGCTACATGTACAAACCTTTCTGATCTGAAGAAGAATGCAGTACACTAGGATATCTTAGGCACAATTCACAAACCCTGTTTTCCACTGAAAGGCTATCAAATAACTAGGGACATGACCATCTTTTCAGTTTATAACTCAAAACCTGAAATTTGTTTACCCAGTTTTCAAGGATATACTTTCACTGTTGGAAAATTAATGCAATTAATGTAAAGACAACATTCTGAATCCAGAAATAAACTGTTGTCAGTAATTGCACAGACTGTACATAAAGACCAGGTAATCAAAATGCAACATCATGAATACCTGGAAGGTAACATTGAGAAGCAGACCATATCCTGCTAATCCACATATGTTGCACTTGTGGATATGACAATGTGAGATGTAAATAGTCATCAGCCTCTGCAAAATATCACCTGCACCTATTATCTCAACGAAATCCACACTGCACAGATGTTAGCTGTCAACAATGCAGAAGCTTAGCATAAAAAATTAGAGAGGGTAGGACATCTACTTTTTCTGAGTTGTGCTAAACATTCCTGTCATTGCTTATTGATAATTTCCTGCATATGAAAATGCTTCCACTTAGTTTTCGTCTCCATCAAAGACACGCTGGTAGGCTGAGTGCATGGCCATAAAATGATTGTAGAGCCATCCTTGAATTCAGTTGCAATCTGTTTTACATTCTCTTGCATTGCATGACCTTAAGAACCCAAGAACTATTCAAAGCAAGTTTCACTGTAGAACCTGTTCATAGGTTCATAGCTAGGTTCTAAACTACCTTGTAGGCCATTTTAAGTTTAGCCAAATTCCTTTGATGAGAATCAAACCCTGAACCTCTGGTGTGAGAGATAAAAACACCTTAACCATTATAGCAAATCCACCCACCCATGTGCTAGCTCATATCTACAAATACTGCCACCAACATACTTTCATATCAGAGAAACATTCCAATAACTCCACATGGGTTAAAATATTCCAATAACTCCACATGGGTTAAGAAGTACTGTGTAGAGGTATCCAAAACATCAGTGGCAAACAAAATCCGAGCTTTTACCCAATCCATCTACTACAATTTTTTTTATCCTATATAATTAATGCATTGTTCTATGCATAAGAATAGTATGTGACCATGGGTTTAGTTTGGAAATATCATCACATGTGAGCTTCAAATGAGTACCCCACCCACCTGGATCCCACACCTTGAATGACAATCAACAAGCTGTACACTGGCTAGAGAGGCCATTAAGAACAATTTCTGTCATCTCCAAAAGGTAGTACCAGCGACCTAGCACAGAAATAATAACAACCTACCACAGCTACCCCATATGCATACAAAATATTCACAACTAGTTTGGGAGACTGTACCAAGCCACAAAAAATGACTAATGGTTGCTAGACGCTACTTAATAAAAAATGAGCAACTCGTGGAAGATGTCTCAGTATGCACAACACCTTGGACATTATCTGCATGTCAATCACATGTATTTTGTTAAAAAAGAAGATATTCAAGGAGCTTAAATAATAAAGCTTGTCCTTCACAACTTGCAAGGTGAGCTTAAGATTAACTTCAACCAGCTTATTCAACAGAAGAATACCTGCATGCTGGAATACATTGACATTTCCTGCAGAAAAGCAATTATAGCGGCCAACATATTGACAGAGTGCTTGCAAGCAAATTACATGGCCATCTGCAAACCAAAATGTTTTGGAGATGGACAAGCTTAATTTTGCTGTCTCAAAATGATGCTACAGGCATACGTCCACCACATACGCAACTATGACAAACAACAGGGACAAAAGCAGGCTGCATTGTCTGTTTCCACTCTCTAACATAATTTGTGTTGAAAGATTATTGTTGGGAAAAAGATGGGCAGTATGGCTGACAAAGCAATTTACATTATTTAATAAAAACCGAGAAAAATCTTAGCTTAAACATAGAGCAACTATGACTGCATGAATCCCCAGTTGATGTATCAAATGCTTTGCTTAAAGTCTGTCTAGCAGGTTGGACACAAAAATATTCTTTTAGTACATATGGTCTGCACATGTAGCCATAACTGGAATAAATCAGGGCTAAATGCATGCCTCTTAGGAAATCCTAAATGACTGTCTCCTATGAACTGGGGGATGCAGTTCTGTAACATATTAGGTAACATGTCGGCAAAAATCTTTAATAATGTCTGTAACAACAAAATGTTTCTGTAATTAGTGGGAAATGTTATGTCACAATGGGGCTTAGGAAACATCAACACTGTAGCACTATATGTATCTTTCAGTCACGTGGCATCAAGGCAAAACTCAAATGAAGGCTTACTTAGCTTTTTCTAAGTATTTAGAAAATTCTAATAGCCCATAAGTCCAGGAGCTTTTCCTGTTGACAAAGTACCAGTCTTTGTCAACACCTCACAAATGACCAAAAGCCTACTAAATGACTCCACAAAGTTAGGAGGAGTTCTAACTGTGCCTATTGCAGTTCAACCTGCACCCTGTAAATGCATACCTTTATAATATTAATGCTTTAGTATGTCATTTATTCCCTAGGAATCTATGCATAATTGACCATTTTCATTTTTATGAGCCACTGTTGTCATTCCTTACTTCGCTTCGTACACTTGGCCACCAAAACTTTATTGAAGGAACTCTCCTTTGCCCAGTGGAACAGCCTATAGTGCTGCTATCTGCTAAGTCTATATAAAGTTGTCACTTATATTCAGTTTTAAGATTCTTTATAATAGCCAGAAATACATCTCCTGCAATTATACAAAATGATTTGCTGTTCCATTACAAGCCTCTTCCTATGTCGCTGCACCTTCATCTTTCAAGTAAAATTGGCTGCCTACATACAACATTGTATCTTAAAATAGCCCCATTATGTCTCAGTGAAGATTTTAGAAAATACAAGTTCTTGCCGAAATCCCACCCCTTAATCTGTAAAACACATTAGGAACATTTGGTTCCTTAAGAGCAGAGTGTCAAATTTCCATAGCTTATAAATAGGTAAGTGGTGCAGTGCCACATGGATAAAGTAAGCATAGCATGATCTGATAGAGTTAAAGGAGTTATACAAATATCAGCAAACATACTTATATCTTTACAGTAAACTAATCACATATCCAACCTTCTAGCCACCCCCCAAACATTACCAAAATAGATATAATCATTAGCTTTCAGGTGATGGTTCTGCCAAATATCCGCTGAATCTGGGTCCTGCATAAGGACCTTAAGTTCTTTTGACATACTTTGTTGTCCATTCAGGCCATGGGGGTGGGGGGGAAGGGTCTACCCATCCATGAATCTAGAACATTAAAATCCCTCCTACTAGAATCAACCCAAAAAAAGGTTGTAATAATATAAGCATTCTAGGGCCTTCAAGAAGGTTGCATCCTCCCCATTTGGCCTATAAAATTGGCCAGCAATACAGCACCAAAGGATGGCCTTAACAGAAGCACAGCCCATCTGCCTTGCTTAGTATTCTTTCTTCACAACCTACTCTAGATACTTACACCAAAGAATAACATCATTTTTTGGCAGTAATAGCACAGCTCTACACCTCATGTAATTAGAGCCAGTTCACTTAGAAAACACAGGCAGAGCTTGCTTATGCTTTACTATAATTTCTAGCAGGAAAGTAAGGTGCACATTGTGCTTGAGAATATATTGTAGTACTGCTTTGGTCCACCATGGGTTGGACATAGCCTTAACATTCCAGCTCACACCCATATCACATTCTTGTAAACAAACAGAGATGTGTATATCCTTGGCAGGCATACTACAGGTGCCACAATGACTGCTTACTGGGTTGGAACCTAAATCCAGCTGTTGCAAATACAAAATTAGATAAGATACAAGAAAAATGACACACAATTGCAAATATTAAAATTAAAAGATCCACTAGTTTCTCACTTGAGGTACAAAAATACACACAGAACAATTAACACATTGAATCCTGTCCCCACTCATCCAGGTCTCCATTAAAATGGGCATGTGTGAGTAAAAACATTCCTGCACAGCTAGAGAAATGTATACAAATACACAGAACTGTGAGACCACCTGTCTAAGATGCAAATAGCTAAAACAATACTTAATAGCTACTATATATGCAAAAATTAAAAGCAGTCTTTTCTATAAACATGCATTAAATGACAAAATAATTTTGTACAAAATAACTGACATACTGTATGCAAAGACAAAACTTCAGCCACAAAATAGGGCTCAGCAATCAAAATTGGAATGAAATATGCACACAGTAACATACCATACTGTAGCAGTTCAGATACAGATGAAAAGTAGTCAAAGAAACATAAGAAGTTGCATTCAGCACTGACCCTGTATGGTAGAAAAGCAAGCAGAAAGAACACCTCCTTGCAAAATTTCCTCACACTATAACTGCATTAAGAAAATAACATTGGTGTGCAGTTTGGCAATATAAAGTGCTGTTAGGTACATTTTAACAAAAAAAAAGACTCATGGGAGAGACAACTGAACTTACATTTGTTGTTCAATGCACATACATATATTTTAAAGGATTTTCCTTGTACACTTATTTGAGGAAGGAAAACAGGATAATGCCTAAAATGAAGCCTTTTTAAATTCATTTAAAGTTATCAGTTCAGGTTATCATGAAGTTTTTTAGCCTATCTGAATAGCAGACCCAAAATAAGAGCATGGCAAATGGGTCTCAGACCCTGGGTGTTAGCTTTAAATAAATAACAGTGGTGCTGTGTTATGTGTTTCATTCCTGTCATGGGTTACTCCTCCTGACAGCCTTCTGCCTACAAGCACTGCCATATTTTCAGAATCATCACAATGTCCTGAAAGGAAATAATCAGAACCACCTATTCTAGAAATCAATAAATGTAAAAATAAGATGAGAATACATGAGACAAGCATCCCTGTGAACACAGTTACCAGCTTGCAAATAAAAGCAGGGCATGATAAGCTACCTATCACTTGCCTGAGGTGAAGTGTGTTGATACATTTGATTTCGACAGGCCTGAAGAGCCCACCCATCAACTGTCATTGTCAGTACAATAAAACACTGGCCACTGTTAATTAATATTCAAGTAAGCACTTCCTCTGTGGATTGACAGTCTTTCTCCACTTTTTCTTTGCTCAGTGAAGAAACAGCATAACTTTCTCAATATTCCTGTGTTTAGGAAAGGCTACATCTGATAAATTGTCATATGAACTTGATAAGAAACACAACCTTACAGTCGGGTGTAGAGATGGGTCATCATTCTGATAGGGCAGTCTCTCCTGAACATCCTGTCTCATGCTGAAGCTATGACTTCTACTAATGCCTGCTTAAAAGAAGAGCACATGCAAGGTAAAACATACATGTGCATCTAGAGGAAGTAAGATTTTCTCAAGGGAAGAACTGTTGTTGAACCCTACAAGGCAACCAACCACAGCCACTTCATGGGATGGCCACACCATCAATTGCTGTGCATTCCCCACAGACAGACAGAGACTGAGCCTGCTCATCGAATTCCAGTTGTATGGAAAAAAGTCAGGGTTTTATCATGCCTTGTCTATAGAGATGACTATATAACTCCATTTTGGAATGGCATGCCCATGCTTTTTACTCTCAATTTTTCAGTTTTGTTATGCTTGATATTTCAAAGGATAATTACGTGTTATCAGGTGTTATCCTCTGTGTACACACTTCTTAGCATGGAATAAGCATTTTCTAAGTACATAACCAATTCTAATGTGATAAATGGATATCTGTAGTCATGTATTGCACTATAGAACATGTAGCTTAGAAAGTAAAGACTCAGTTTTAAACATCTTTTATTGATGTGCAGAGGTTTGTGGCAGATGATTGCCTGTGTTAAAGTTTCTCTGTCTCATACATTTGGCCAGCTCCTCCTGTACTGTGACTCATCAGATGAACTGGTATCCACTGGGACAGCATTTGGGGTGCCATCCTACGTTCATGCAGATGGTATTTCTAAGACAAGTATTAGTTGAATCACTGGAGTTTTAAAGATCTAGCAGCTATTTAATTTGGGTCAGCTGTTTTGGGAAACCTAATTTTGGGAGTTAGAAAAAAAATGAAACTTGAAAATCTCTGCGTCAGCCATCAGCAATCCTTAGATGGCCACTTTTGAGCTTTTGCTACTTTAGTGAGACCCATACTAGTCTGTTATTAATCTGTGTGTACTCTTTAATGTATGGCTGCATTTATCTGTAGGTGTTTTTATGTTTCTGATGCTCTTGCTGGAGAAGACTTTATTTATTTGAGTTTCTTTTTTTAAATCAGGAACCCCCCCACCCAATTTTGAGTGTTATTGTTCAGATGATATCATGCAATACATAATGCTTATTATGCAAAATGTAAAGGATGAGGATGCATACATGATCACAAAAGTAGTGCTGAATCAAGATGTCCCTTGGTTAACCTGAGTACAGGTTCAGAGATCAGGATAACCAGTGGATATTGGGAATACTCCCTGCTCAGATCAGCCTCCTCTGAAGTCTATAGACATGATACTGAATAAGGAATTAAGTTACATTATTGAAAGCTTAAATTATGAAAGCAGCCTTTTTTCTTCCAGACAATATCTGTAGTAACCAAAAATCCAAAAACGGCTTCAGGTATACAGAGGTGCCCAAATAAATGGTAATGAAATAAAAATAAAAATAAAAAGGCACCAAAGTTACACACTGGGAACTATATTCAATGACTTTATTACAAAAATAAGAACAAGGAGGTGAGCGCTTTCACAACTTAGCATTGCTTCATCAGACAATGTTAATGCAAATAATACCTGTTTAAATACTTAAGCAATTAGCATAACATCCAAGCCTTAAAGCAATATCATCTAATAAAAAACAATACCTCAACTAAATACATAACTAAAACAGTCTTTAAAACCACTTTCCAGTTCTTTTCTAGAGGATATTTGAACTTTAAAAAAATCCTTTAAATTAGTATAAAATTAAAAGTTTTTTAAAAATCATCTGCGTAGATGTATATGTCTTCAACAGATACATATGGACCATAGTAGAATTTTTGAACCATACACACTATTAATGCTTCAAACGTCTTGCCTTAAGGCAGGGAACCAATGAGGTACAACCATTTAAACCAGGGTATCTATCCGCATTCAACCTAATAATCCATTTTTGTTCTACTTCTTCGGTGTAGTTTTCTATATCTCCTCCCCTGTTTGTCCGTTGTATCTGTTGTAAAACTAGAAATTTAAAAGTATGAGTACAATCTGTAACTAGAACATGATTAGCTAAGGCACTCGACTGCTTCTGGTTCCGTATATCCCTTATGTGCTCTAATATCCTATCTTTAAAGATCCTGTTCGTCTTACCTATATAATAGGCATGACATGTTTGGCAAAAGCAGAAATAAATGACATCAGCACTCTTACAGTCATAATAGTTATTTGTGTACAGTCTGAACTGCCTGATAGGATGAGTATATTTATTCTTAGTGTAAATATATTGGCAAACTGTACAATTCCTACAAGGAAAGGTACCTTGTCTACTAGAGAAATTATTCTTCAGAAACTTGTGTTCTTTATTACAAAGATGTTGCTTCAGTGATACATTATTCCTAAAGCTAAAGTTTGGAGTGACACCAATGGTGGAGACAAGGCCTGGTATTTCCTGTAGCATCAGCTACACAAACGGGAAGAGAACGGGTTGAGGCTACCATCCCCATTCCAAAATTTCCATCCTTTGCCTCAGCTGTAAATGGAGACACCCTAATATCGAGCTCAGAGAAAAACGAGCACAATGAACAGCGAAGGAATGATGCAGGTAAGACTTTAATAGACAATACACAAGTAAACACGACAGATACCAGCGTTTTTTTAGACAATTCAAAAGTAGGAGAATTCACTTTGAAAACAGCTCTTCCATTCAGAGCTCGAACCAAAAGCAACCCGACTGCAGGGAAGATAATGAGGGAACAACAAACAGACAAAACAGTACATTTTTCAAAGAGAAGGAGAATGTAACAACAAACCTTATTGTGAACATTTCTTCCTTTGCTTTGACTAATGAGCAAAGTAACTTGCTTAATAAGGGTTTGTCATTTATCCCTGCCAAAAAGGCAGATTTAACTGATATGATCACAGATTTAAAGCTACTTGGTAGAAATTTGTCTTTAAAATGTATTTATCAAAATAATACTGATGCTAACATAAATATATATAAGAAACCTGGTACTTACATTCCTCCCACCCCTCCAAGTGTACAAAGATTTTTAGATATATGTGAGCATGCATTTAAAGAACTATATGCCCTTAACATGAATAGTCATTAGTTTCATAATTTAACTGTGGAAGAATATAGGGCTTTAAACGAATTGCAGAGTTTACATTCTTTAATTATAAAACAAGCTGATAAAGGGGGTAGAATTGTCCTAATGGACAGAGACTTGTATATTAACCAGATGAATATTTTGTTATTAGATACTTGTACTTATCAAGCGCTGACTAAACCAGCTGTGAATGCGATTATTGACAAAGTGTCGTTCCTGGTCTTTGATTTATTGATTACAGGACTAATTGATGAGCCCCTATTTAATTACTTTTCAGTGCAGAAACCCTTGATTCCAAGGATATATGGTCTACCCAAAATTCATAAACATCCCACTGCCCCTCCTATGCGTCCCATCGTATCAGGAGCAGGATGGTGTACTGAGCCTTTATCTATCTATGTAGAAGGCATGTTACATGAATTTTTAAGTGGCTGTCATACAGTACTTAGAGATACAAAAATGTTTTTGCAGCGGTTATTTAATAGGTTGGAAACTATTAATCATGATGAAGAATTTGTGTTCCTTACTATGGATATTGAATCCCTGTTTACGAAAATCCCTAATGCATGGGGGATTGATAAAATAAGGGAATTTCTTAACATTGATAAGAGGCTTACTACGAATAAGATTTTGTTGATATGTGCGTTGCTAGAGATTATACTTGAGAATAATGTTGTGACTTATTTTCTCCAACAGGTTGGCGTGGCTATGGGCACTTCGTGTGCAAATAGCTACGCCAACCTATCACTGGTACGTTGGGAAGAACAATATATCTTGTCTGCGTTGAATCCCTTTTATGATTATATCCTTTGGTATGTAAGATTTGTAGATGACGTTTTTGTCCTGTGGAAAGGGCAAGGTTTAAATATTAGTAGTTTTATTGACTATTTGCACAGTACTACAGATTTTTTGAGGTTTACTTTTACTTTTTCTGATACATGCATTGATTTTTTGGATGTTAGTGTCTCGAAAACTGACTTAAAGCAGATAAAGACGAATATTTACCATAAGCCCACAAGAACTAATAATTGCTTACACAAATCAAGCATGCATCCGAGACACATACCCAGAAATGTCCTTAAAGGACAAGTATATAGAACCTTACGTTTACATAATAGTAATGAAGATGCTGCAATTGCTTTAGATAAATTACAAACAGAATTTTTAACAAGAGGTTATTCCAGCTTGGAAATCACAAATGTGATAGCGGATGCATGGAAACTTAGGTCAACGAGATGTAAACCCTATATGAGTCTTGATGACACTGATTTAAGAACATCTGAAGAAATAGACATTGATAGGAACAAGTTTAGAGTGTTTTTTCAATTTGCAAGTGACATAAATAAATATACAGATATCATACAGAAAAATTGGCACCTACTACAGGAAATACCAGGACTTGTCTCCACCATTGGTGTCACTCCAAACTTTAGCTTTAGGAATAATGTATCATTGAAGCAACATCTTTGTAATAAAGAACACAAGTTTCTGAAGAATAATTTCTCTAGTAGACAAGGTACCTTTCCTTGTAGGAATTGTACAGCTTGCCAATATATTTACACTAAGAATAAATATACTCATCCTATCAGACAGTTCAGACTGTACACAAATAACTGTTATGACTGTAAGAGTGCTGATGTCATTTATTTCTGCTTTTGCCAAACATGTCATGCCTATTATATAGGTAAGATGAACAGGATCTTTAAAGATAGGATATTAGAGCACATAAGGGATATACGGAACCAGAAGCAGTCGAATGCCTTAGCTAATCATGTTCTAGTTACAGATTGTACTCATACTTTTAAATTTCTAGATGTTAAGTTGTCTATCTCGCCTTCATTCTTGCTGGATGGGTTCGGAGCCGACCTCGGCTCACTCTAAAAGCTCGAGAGTTGGTTCCACCGGCTCAAGGCTCCCCTTATATCCCACAATGCTAGGCGTGAATTACCTCAGATCTCGTTTGCCGCTACAGCGATCGAGGTGTTGTTTTTCTACTGGCTTCAGGTCAGTTTTATTAGATCAGTCTACTAACTGTTTAAACCCCTTTTAGCTTAGTTTTTTCTCTTTTACCCTTAGTGTAGTGGATTTTTATCCTTTCTACCCTTATCCAGCCCCTTTCCCACAAGAACTGATAAGTTCTTTCCTAAACCTAGGCCCCTTCCATCCCTAATAGTGGTGTGTATGTGCTTTTTGTAGGGATTTATATTTGTATATACAAGCTAACTAAATTCATTAGTTTTAATTTAGTTTAAACTTATTTCTGATAGTGTAATCGGTGTGTGTGTGTTTTTGTGTGGTGGTTACACTTTCGGTTCCTTGAAAATGTCCAAGGATTCAAAGGTCTCGGGCTTCAAGAAGTGTGACTCGTGCTGTCAGAAAATGTCTCTGACAGACGGTCACACTTCTTGTGTGTACTGCCTGGGACCTTTACACCTGCAGGACTCTTGTGCTGTATGCCATGGCTTCAGCTCTAGAGTTCTGCAGGAAAGAAAAAACAAACTCATTCTAAGGGGTTTGCTTAAGCCTGAAGGTTCCCTAACTGCTACCTCGGGAAAACCTTCCAAGGCTTCTAAGACCTCAACTCCAGCTTCTGAGTCGAGGCCTAAGGCTTCGAAACCTACTGCTACATCGGCTCCGGCTGGAGCCGAGTCTTTGACTACAGCTTCTGTGGTTCCCTCGGCTCCGGCTGGAGGCGGAGGTATCGATCAGACCATCGGAGCCGACATCTAGAAAGAGGTCTAGGTCACCATCCCTTGGCTCCATTCATTCGGCTCCAGCGTCTCCCTTGCTGTCTGAGCAGCCATAGGTCTCACTCCTCTAGGTCATCGAGGCTTTCGGATCATGACCTTCAGAGGGTAGTGAGTCGACTTCTAAAGTCCGAGGCACTGGCCCAAATGCTTCAGAGCCCGACTCATCAGTCGATGCTTCAACCTATCCTCTAAATATTCCTCCTCCGACTCCTTTGAGCTCGGGCAGGCGTCTCGGAACCGAGACTGTGGTAGCGTCGAGCCGATACATTTGTCTTTCCGTCGGCTCCGATTTCTTCCTTTGAAGAATCTCGGTGCCGGACTTCCCTCGTCGGCTCGAGGGTGAGTGGCATCGGACCCTTGTCCGACCCGCTCTCCCTCTCGGTGCCGGCGCTGGTGAGTTCGGCTCCGACATCGCCTCGAGCCATCTCTGTCGGTGCCGAGGAGGTTCTCAGCTTCTCGGGCGGGGACCTCTGGCTCTGCCTGACAGGGGTGCGTTCGAGGTCATGCGGAGTGTGTTGGAACCTGGTTCAACTCCACAGTCGGCTCCGTCCGCCCCTCCCTCTTGGTGCCTCAGGTTATGTCTACTCTCTCCCTCATCCCTGACCAGAGAGCCAACTCTTCAAGAATCCTGTGGGGATTTCATCCTCTTCCGAGGCCTCTCCTGATTTGGCAGGGGAGCCCTAGGAAGAGAAAGTGTAAGAGGAAACACATAGACTCACCTGAGTCTGTCACCTCTGACACAGATTTAGAGGATTCGAGGGTTCCCCATTCCCCTTCTGAAGATGTCTCCTTTGCAGACATTCTAGAGATCCTCAAGCAGAGGGAAATTGGCCAGCCCTTAACCCTTCGGAGGATGAATCTGTGTATCTTGAGGCGTTGGCTCTCGCCCTTCCACCTCCTGGGTGTCCCCCTTTGACCCCCTCATGCAGGTGGTAGGAAGAAAGCCTGGACGGCTCCTGACTCAGTGGACCCTACCCCAGGAGACCTTCAAAGTTTATAACAGCACCAACTGATAAACAATTTCTGACCAAAGGTGTTACTGTGGATGCTATGGTGGTAGCTGCTGCCACCAAGAAGGAACTAGCTGATCCTTCAGTGCCTGTCCATCCCCTAACAAGGAATCTAGGTCTATGGACAGGTGCAGGAGCGGATGTTTTCGTCAGCAACCTTTGCAATGCGTTAAGCTGAACTACCTATGCCATTTCACTCGTCTCCAGAGACTTGATCAAGGAAGCGAGTGAGATGTTGAAGGATCCTACAGCTGCAGGTTTTCAGGACAAGATGAACGCCCAGCTGACTACCCTGAATTCTATAGCTAACTCCTCCATGCGCCTCCTTTCATATGCGGCTGATGGAGCGAGTAGAGCTGCAGGGACAGGTGTGCATGCCTGGATGCGACTATGCAATTTTGCGGACCCCTTTAAACGTCTTTCAGTAATTCCCGTTTGATGGATCATCTCTCTTTGGTCCTCAAGTGAAAGAAACCTTGACTAGGTGCGAGACAGATGGCAAACTCTGTCTGCCGTCGAGTCCGTTTTCTACTCCTTCTAGACCTTACCCCAAAGGCCAGAAAAGTGGAAAAATGTGGTTCCATAAACAATCTCAAGGGAATTTGCCTGGTCGGTTCTCCTCCAGAGGCAGAGGAGGGAACAATAATGGTACCCAGAGGCAGAGGGTCCATGAACCAGGGCAATTGAGAAACCTTTTCCGATAAGCCCTTTCAGCATCCCTGAGGTGTTGCCCGACTGTCCACCTTCGGAGGCAGTCGGAAGATTGTCACTGTACCCAGAAGCCTGGCTATCCCTAACTCAAGACAAGTGGGTACAGTCCATAATTTCCAAGGCTATTCCATTCCCTTCGTTCGTATTCCAAACCAATCAAAAAAATCCCTTCCAGATGTTCAACCCGCTCAAAGGGATCTTGCAGCTTTGGAAATTTCAAAGCTGCTTGCAAAACAATTCAGCCAGTTCCAGCAGACCAGCAAGGATCCGGAATCTACTCCAGGTTCTTTTAGTTCCAAAGAAAACAGGGGACTGGAGACCAATTTTGGGTCTCAGTAGCTTGAACAAGTCCGTCAAGAAAACAAGATTTCGGATGGTCACACTACAGTCCATCCTTCCCCTATTGGGAAAGGAAAACTGGATGTGCTCTATAGATCTTCAGGGCACTATCATATAAAATGAACAGATGCTCCAGAAGATTCCTCCGCTTCAGGCTGGGAACCAGTCATTTTCAATTCAGAGCCCTGCCCTTTGGACTCACCACTGCCCCGGTGTTTACCAAATGCATGGCAGTGGTAGCTTCTCACCTGAGACGTCAAGGATTCCAGGTGTTTCCATATTTGGACGACTGGCTCCTCACAGCTCCCACCAAGCATCTTCTTCTAATGGCCAGAGACTACACCTTTCGCATTTGTCAAAAGTTAGGCATCTCAATAAATTGCGAAAAGTCTGTTTTGTCGCCTTGTCGTGCTATTACCTTCATAGATGCAAATCTAGACACAGTCAACATGTCTGCGAGACTAACAGATCAGAGAATAACAGACATACGCAAACTGGTCTCGCTTCTCTTCAGCAGCAACAGAGTCAAAGCCAGGTTGGTTCTGAAAGTATTGGGGATTATGGCGGCTGCCATACCTCTGCTTCCATTAGCCAGATTCCACATGAGAATCCTTCAATGGATGCTCTTCACACAATGGTCATACCAGCAACTTCCGATGTCCCACACCATTATGATTACGCAAACTTGCAAGAATCATCTTCTGTGGTGGATGTCTTCCCCTCAGCTCTTCTTGGGAAGACCCTTTGTTCCTTCCCCTCCGGTTGCCACTCTGACAACAGACGCCTCCCTGATCGGGTGGGGGGGGCATTATCAGGGCAGAACTGTCCAGGGCATATGGCAACCAGACGAATGCCACTTGCATATAAATGTTCTAGAGATGAGAGCAGTGCTTTTAGCGTTGCAAGCCCTTCAAGACTCTCTTCCCTTGGGAACGATAGCAATCCAGATGGACAATATGTCTGTAGTGTGGTATATCAACAAACAAGGTGGAACCAGGTCCTATCCCCTTGTCGAGAAGCACTCAGACTGTGGCAATGGGTGATTTCTTCTCAGCGGTTTCTGATAGCACATCCCCGGAAGTCCAATCAAATCGCGGACAAGTTGAGCAGAGCTATCCTCATGCCTCACAAGTGGTCTCTGAAAGATTCTATTAGAGAAAATTTTTCTGAAGTGGGGTCAGCCTTGCTGGGACCTTTTTGCTAGTCCCCAAAACAGCAAGAGCAGAGATTACTTCACGCTATTTCCGTTACCAGGCCAGCCCAGCAGACGCTCTAGTCCAAGTTTGGCCCGGGACTTCTGTATGCATTTCCTCCTTCGCACTAATCTCACAAGTGATACAGAAAGGTATCGCTCAGAAGGCCTCATTGATCCTCATTGCTCCTTATTGGCCTCGACAAGTTTGGTTCCCCTTTCTACATCAATTTCTGTTGGAGCAACCTTGGCATCTGGACCTAGTTCCAGATCTTTTGATCCATCAGTCGGGTCAGTTACATCGCTCCCTCCCTCTCTGAACCTCACTGCTTGGTTCCTCCAGTTCCTACCCTAGCCAGGCTTCCTCAAATATCTCACACTGTTCGAGATATTTTAATAGCTTCACATAAATCTTCCACTCGAAAAATTTATCTTAGTAAGTTGAAACGTTTTGCCTATTGGGCACAAGGAAGGGACTTAGATCCTGTCACTGCTCCCATCCATATGGTTCTTGATTTTCTAGCTGAACTCTTTCATGCAGGTTCATCTCCTTCTACTCTCAAAGTTCAATTGGCAGCTATATCTAACTTTCATGTGGGCATTTCAGATTTTGCCTTCATGTCCCACAAGCTTTGCAAAGCCTTTTTGAAGGGAGTTTTTCTACTCAGACCTCCTATAAGAAATCCTCCTCCTCCTTGGGACCTTAATTTAGTTCTCAGTTCTTTGATTCTCCCCCCTTTCGAACCTGCAGCTTCCTGTTCATTAAAATTGCTATCATGGAAGACTCTCTTTCTGGTAGCTATTACTTCAGCTAGAAGGGTTTCAGAAATTCATGCACTCAGCTGTCGACCTCCTTATCTGTTGTTCCATAAAGACAGGGTATCCTTACGAACCAACCCGTCCTTTTTACCTAAAGTAGCCACTGCGTCTAACCTAAATCAAAGCATTGACCTCCCTGTGTTTTTTCCAGAATATTCTAATAGGTCTGAACAAAAATTGCATTGGCTAGATGTTCATCGTCAGTTAAGGTACTATTTGGATAGGACCAAACAATTCAGAAAAACTGACCAGCTGTTTGTCTCTTATGCAGAAGGCAGAAAGGGACTCTCTGTTTCCAAGGTATCACTATCTAGATGGCTAACATCTCTGATTTCCATTGTTTATGAAATTAGATACCAAAAGCTGCCTAACAAACCTAAGGCCCATTCCACCAGAGCTTTGGCTACTTCTATAGCCTTCCAAGACAGACTGCCTATTGACACCATTTGTGCATACTTGGGCTACTCCTCACACTTTCATTTCACATTATAAGTTGGATTTAGCTTCTAGGCATAGAGCTAACTTTGGTACCACTGTTCTCAAGAGTCTGTTCCGTTAGGCCACCCGGGACAAGGTGCTAGGCGGTCCCATCCAGCAAGAATGAAGGCGAGATAGACAACTTAACATATAGAAGTTATGTTCTTACCATAACGTTCCATGTTAGTTGTCTTCTTCTCGCCTTCTTTCTTTCGTCCACCCTTCCCCTGGCCTGGACAGACCTAGAGGAGTTTGATTGTGACCTCTCTTTCTACCACCTCTTTGCTATAGGTATATGCTCTGCTGTGCATATTTCCTGGATCAGGCTTTAGGTCACCTTTCCTCTTCCCTTTTATAGAGGTGGACTCTCTTTTCCAGTTTTTCTGGTTGTATTATTAGCTGGGCCTAGCTCACAAACGAGATCTGAGGTAATTCACGCCTAGCATTGTGGGATATAAGGGGAGCCTCGAGCCGGTGGAACCAACTCTCGAGCTTTTAGAGTGGCCGAGGTCGGCTCCGAACCCATCCAGCAAGAAAGAAGGCGAGAAGAAGACAACTAACATGGAACATTATGGTAAGAACATAACTTCTATTTTTACAACAGATACAACGGACAAACAGGGGAGGAGATATAGAAAATTACACAGAAGAAGTAGAACAAAAATGGATTTTTAGGTTGAATGCAGATAGATACCCTGGTTTAAATGGTTGTACCTCATTGGTTCCCTGCCTTAAGGCAAGACATTTGAAGCATTAATAGTGTGTATGGTTCAAAAATTCTACTATGGTCCATATGTATCTGCTGAAGACATATATATCTACGCAGATGATTTTTAAAAAACTTTTAATTTTTATACTAATTTAAAGGATTTTTTTAAAGTTCAAATATCCTCTAGAAAAGAACTGGAAAGTAGTTTTAAAGACTGTTTTAGTTATGTATTTAGTTGAGGTATTGTTTTTTATTAGATGATATTGCTTTAAGGCTTGGATGTTATGCTAATTGCTTAAGTATTTAAACAGGTATTATTTGCATTAACATTGTCTGATGAAGCAACGCTAAGTTGTGAAAGTGCTCATCTCCTTATTCTTATTTTTGTAATAAAGTCATTGAATATAGTTCCCAGTGTGTAACTTTGGTGCCTTTTTATTTTTATTTCAATTTCTGTAGTAAAGTTGCACTACATGTATTGCATAATTGCAGTTGTAGTCAGTATGTACAATAGACCTGAGTTAGTGCAGTCATTAGATGGTGCCACCACATTTACAAACCATTCTATATCTATAGTAGAGTAAATAAACTACAGCAGTCTAGTCAAAATGGTACACTTTAAAATAAGAGGGGTGTGCAAGGTGTGTGCTTGTTTTAAAACTATTACATAAGCCTGACATTATTCTGTCTAGCAGCACAATTAGAGCAACTTTAGAACTATCTTGCTATTATGAGGAAAATACTGATATTATTTAAATGTAATCAGTAAACTATTATACTACTGAACTTTCATTTTTTATTCCTCTCTGTTGAATTATCACTTATTGCATAGGCAATCATACATTTATACAAATGAAAACAAACCATATTAACATATTCTCAGTTACAAACATTATACATCACATATAATCTTCAGTACATACATTGTCAATCCAACATTACATAATTTACTCAATTCCTGCCTTCCCTTGAACCTCATTCCACATACAAAACATTATTCTGCATGGACTATTCCCACAATTCCCTTTTTTCTATGTAATTTGCTTCTACCCTTTTCTAAAGATCCCACTTCCAGTTCTTTTATCTCTGTTACTATATTCACTACTACAAATATGGTTGGTTTAGACTCTGATTTCTATTTTCTAGTTATTGTTTTTCTTGGCAGCCACCAGAATTAAACTTAGCAAGGCCTTACTATGTCTAGAAAATTCAGATTTTGCATCCCACCTCAAAAAATTATCTCCTTAGTTATACCAGTTTAGTCACCCAGTATTTCTGATTGATATGTTTAGTCATGTGTTGTACTATAGAACGCATATCTTAGATGGAAAAGACTCGGTTTTAAACATCTTTCATTGATGTGCAGAGGTTTGTGGCAAATGATTGCCTGTGTTAAAGTTTCTCAGTCCCATACACCTGACCAGCTCCTCCTGTACTGTGACTCATCATGGGACAGCATTTGGGGTGCCATCCTACATTCATGCAGATGGCATTTCTAAGACAAGTATTAGCGTGAATCACTGGAGTTTAAAAGATACAGCAGCTATTTAATTTGGGTCAACTGTTTTGGGAAACCTAATCTTGGGAGTTACAAAAAAAATAAATAAATAAATAAAACATTTATACAAATGAAAACAAACCATATTGACATATTCTCAGTTACAAACATTATGTATCATATATAATCTTCAGTACAGTCATTGTCAATCCAACATTACATAATTTACTAAATTCCTGCCTTCCCTGAACCTCATTTCTCCTACACAACATTATTCTGTTTGTACTATTCCCACAATTCCCTTTATGTAATTTGCTCCTACCCTTTTCTAAAGATCCCACTTCCAGTTCTTTTATCTCTGTTACTATATTCACTACTTCAAATATGACTGGTGTAGAAGACTTAGATTTCCATTTTATAGTAACTGCTTTTTTGGCAGTCACCAGAATTAAACTTAGCAAGGCCTTACTATGTCTACACAATTCAGATCCTGCATCCCATCTCAAAAGAATAATTTCCTTAGTTACATTAATTTGGTCACCCAGTATTTTTGACAGAGTAGTCTGACCCTGCCAACTCATTGCGCTCCCAAAAAATATGTTCCCAGTTACCTCTTTCTTCTCTAACATTTGCAATCTACCTGAGTAAAAAAATCTTTGTAGTCTGCTTGGGATATATAAATACCTATGCAAACACTTCCAAGCAAAAATCCTAAATCATTTAGTCTTTGTTGCATATTTGAGAACCATACATATATCCTCCCATTATTTGTTTGTAAATTGCTTACACAGTCTCTCTTCCCATGTTTTCTAAACTCTTATGATTGATTCCTATAGTTATCATGCAAAATGTTATATGTCCTACTAATTATTCATTTTTTTAACAGCAGCCTCTGTTCTAGATTCAGCTAAAACTCAACCAGTGCTAGTATTTTACCTAGGATTCTCTTATCTCTTTCTCTTTGCCTATACTCTGATATCAATCCTTGATAGGGAAGGCAGTCTCTAGCCTGCAGTCCAAATGTATTATTGGCCTCTTTCCATTCTACTATCTTTTGCTCTCTATTTTCTCCCAGTACCTTGGTTCCTTTACCATTTTCTCCAGTAAATTCCTGCCTTCCCCTTGCCTATTCTCTGTACCCCTAATTGCAGTCACCCATAGCAGCAGAATCTCCTTTCTGCATTACATGGTGACTTAGTACTCAGAAAATGTTATTTTACTTTATGAATATAATATTATGTATGACTGTTATTCTTGTTGAGATAGGCATATCTGCATCCAAAATCCCAATCTTTCCTTATTTCTTAAGCTTCCTCTCTGTTTCATTATCATCTCTTTCCACTTAGAATTGTAGCTTTGTGCTTGAGCTATGTATAGGAGCCTTAACTGTGCAGCTCTAAAATATCACTTCCAATCAGGTAATCCCAAATCATCTTGTTCTATTGGAAGGATCAACTTGACTTTTGCCCTCTTCTCCTCCCAGATAAAGTCATTTTACTCTTTATTATTTGCTATCCACAACTTCTTCTCTGGTTGATAAAAATATACTTGACCTGTGTACAAAACTAAAGGGACTAAATGCATTTTCACTGCTTGTATCTTGCTTTCAGTATCCATAAACAAGAGCTTCCTGTTCCTCAGTTTTTGTATTATATTTTGTTTCATCTCTTCCCACATATCCTTAGCTGCTATAACAGAATCATTTTAACCCATACTCCTAAGTATTTCATTTTATCATGCCCCCATAAATATGGGTATTGATGAACCAATTTGTATGTGGGTATATAGTTTATAGCTATAGCCTTTCTTTTATCTTCATTAATTTTATATCTCAAAAAGACTTGAAATTGGCTCAGAATGTTCCACAACACTTAGATGTCCTTTTCTGTTTTTTTTTTCGGCTACAAAATAATATCATCTGCAAATAAAGCCAGCTTTTCTTTATTATCATACTATTTATATCCTTGAATTTCTGAGTCCCTTATTTTCTTTGCCAGTGGTTCTAAATATAACTCATATAGCAAAAGGGAAAGAGGACACCCCTACCTGGTTCCTCTGTTCAGACAGGACTTACCAAAGAGGACCCCCCTCACTTGAATGTTTGCCTCCAATCCCTCATATATCCTCTTAATTAACCATATTATTGTGTCAGAGAATGCAACATCGATCCACGTCTATTAATTATACCTTTGACATTATTTTAGTCATTATAGACATAAACACTTTATAATCATGGTTTAGAATCAAAATGAGCCTATATGAAGCTGGATCTTATGAGCATTTACCTTCTTTAGGTATTACAGGCACCACAATTTTCTTCCAAGATGTTGATACTTCCCCTTCTTTTAAAATACGGTTAAATAAAACACTCCAGATCTTTATTACTTTCTTCTCTCCTTGCTACCAAACGTCCATAGGAATACAGTCTTTTCCTGGGTACTTTCCTGTAGATTGGTTATACATCACCATTTTTATTGCATCTCCTCCCATCTTAACTGGTAATAATTGAACCTCATCTTATCTAACTGGGGCATATTTTATTCTTCCATAAATATTTCTATTTGGGGGTTTTCTTGATTTCCACATTTCTCTGCTTTATACATAGTTTCATAAAAGTTCTGAACTATTTCTAATACCTCTACAGGACCATTGGTTATTTTCCTTGTTTTAGGCTCTCTAAGTTTGGCAACAACCTTTTATACTTTCTTTTGCCTGAGTTATTATACCAGAAGTTTTTGTGCTCTGGCATTATCAAAAATCAAAAAAAAAAAAAAAAAACATAGTTTCTTAACAGCAGTCTTTCGAAATGTGTGCATATTATCCAAGTAGTCCCTTATTTTCTCTTTAGCACTCTGCAGTTGTTCCTCTTGTTCTGTGAGATTCCCCTTTATTCAACAATACTTTAACTTTTGTCAAGTCCAGCTAAATAATTATTGTTACATCTTAACCATACATATTTTTCTTTTATTTCTACCCTATTTTAAACTCCATTTCTGAAGAAATTTCTATCTTTCCTGATAACTTCTGAATAACTTCTACTACCCATTTCTTAAATTACTTTCTATCTTCCCTAATAGCACCCAAATAATTTCCACTACCCATTCCTTAAATTCCTCTCTTTTTAACAGAAAGGTGGGGAAGCGTCTGTGTCTCATTTTTACTTAATTACCTTGTATTTTTATTTTAGTTATTATTGGTGCATAATCTGAAACTTATTGTTGTACCTTGGGGAATAATATGTAAATTCTCTCATTGTTCCTACTACTGAATTCACATCTTCCATAACAGATATTTTCATAAATTTCTTTAAGAATCTTCCCTGTTTTGATATATAGTTCCTTTCTAGCCCCCCCGATACATCCTCACTGTTGCAAATAAAATTCTAGTCCCCACCTATAAGTAAAATTTATTGCTGAATGCTGACTACTTCTACAATTTTCTTAAGTTCTATTGCAACAGTTTTAGGTGGAATATGAGTACATGCCAGCATAATTCCTATCTCTTGCCAGTAGCCCCTTATTACCACATTTTTTTTCATATTCTGTCACTACTGGAGCTCCTGTAGTAATTAATATAAGTACTCCCATTTTCCTTAGCCACAGATGTTCTGCTGAATAATCATCCTGAAATCCTTTCTTTATCAAATTTGCATGCTGAGATCTTTCCAAATGTGTCTCTTATAGCATAGCTTATTTGCACTATGCATTTCTTAATATAGATCACTGCTCTTTCTTTTTCTATATACTTGTGACACCATTCACATTCCAAGATAATACAGAAAGTGTTGCCATTATGATAAGAAGTTATTTTTCCCACCTGTTAAGCAGCTTTTTTTAAATGTCTATTTTCAGCTTCTGTGCTACATGCATGTAGTAATGTTTGGCAGGTTGATCTTTTATACAGTTGTTTCTTGTCTTGTCCATTTAAACCTATATCACATCTTATAAGACTTTTGATTTAATGAAAACTCGCAAGCAAAAAAAAAAAAGAAAAACACACACACACCCAGAATAGCTCTGTAACATTTTAACTTAATGCAAACACACAAAACTGTGTACATCTTCAAATAATGATAGCTACACTCACAGACTTTAATTGACCTATAATTGAGGTTATCCATGCTAAGATGTATAGTACTGCCTGTACTTCAACTTACACTAAGTGCTGTGTGTTTTTGTCTTATTGTTAATTCCTCTCTAAAAGGTAAAAAAAAAAAAAACAATCTGAATGTTTTCAGGAAACATGACCTTTTAGTCTTAAAAAGAAATTGCACTCTTAATCAGCTTGTCTCCATAGAAATATACGGACCAGATAAATAGTTTCCTTCAGCTATAAGCTCCTCATGTTACTCTGTGAACATTTATTTGCTAAAGGAAAACATTTCATTACATTCAGTGTTCTCTTATATACTTACTTCCATTTAAAGCGTGTTAGATCAAGCCAAGGACCTTAGTTTACTCATTCCCCTATACAAAAGTAAATGTAAGTAAAAGCATATTAACTCTACTTAAATCGTGATCTATATACTTTTACACCCCCAGCCCCCACCTCAACAACTCAAAATTACAGCCTATTATCTCAAACATGCTTTTGCCCAGGCCTTCTTCTCTTTTTACACTGCAATGCCTACATTTCCTAAACTAAAAAGAAGAAAGAAAGAAGAAAAAAGAAGCACCTGTTTACTTTAGTATCTTTATAACATATTAAAATACCCGAAAATGCTTTACTATATAACATGCCATTTATGCAATGAAATGCTTCATAAAAATACTATTAAGAACAACAATTGTTTTACTTACCGTTATCTCTTTTTTGCTCCCCTTCCTTTCCCTTTAATTTCTAAACATTAATGACATGAAGTAGGGCAAATGCTTAGGAGTCCCCTGCAAGTTTAACGCTGGAAAAAGCTTCACTAGCAGTGTCTCTCTTTGAGCTTTTTTATCAGAAGACCAAGATGCAGAGCCCCCTTCTGTTTGCTAGGTCACTTTTTCTTGGACATACTTTTGTATTTCCTCCTTAGCCTGTTCTGAATCAAAAAATGACTTTGATCCTTCAGGAAAAAAATATTCTGAAGATAGCCAGATAAATCAGCTTGACTATCATTCCTGCCCCTTGACATTTCCCTGATTTTTGTAATAAATTTGTTCCTCTTCTGCTTGGTGTACAGTGAGTAATCATTTTCCACAACACTCTATTGTCTCCAACTTTTAGTACTTTACCCTTTTACCGCAGTTCTGTCAAAATCAAATCTTTCTTTTGGTAGCATTGCATCTTTACTAATACAGGTCTTGGCTGCCTTTTCATGGCCAGATTTGGAGCATACACATAATGTACCCTTTCAGTTAACAACTCGTTCTGTGGAATACCAGTCCAGTTGCTTATTTTGTACTTTCATAAAACTAATACAAACTCTTCATTTCAGCTTCTTTGGTACAGCAGAAAATCTCAGGTTTCCTCTACATGATCTTTTCTCTAATTCTACCATTTTTTGAAACATCTCTTATTGAGCAGTCCCATACTCAGACAGCCTTTTCTTCATTTTGACCTCAGATCATTGCAGTTTTATCAGTGCATCTGAATATCTGTTTAAAGCCTCTTCCATTTTTTCCAGACTTTTTTTATTTGAATTGACATACTCCTCAGTGTTTTCTTTAATTTACTCAGCTGTGAGCACATTTGATTTATTTTTTCATCTAGATTGCTAGAAGTCATACCTTGCCCCAAAGCTGAGGCTTAAACTGCTTTTTGCTGAACAGCTGCAGCATTCTTCACAGCAAGTCTTTTCTCCTCATCTTTTGTGGTTGATTTTATTTTAGGTTCTCTAAATTTCTTCTTTTCTGGCTTTTAGGCAGTGCACTTAATAGCCAGTTACTGAAATTTACCCCAAAAGACAAATTGTCTGACTCTCTTTTTCTGAGTTTTCTTTCTTCATACTGGGAGAGCTGAAATTAAGTTGTTACTCAATGAGCAGCTATCTTGGAAGTTCCTACCACTAAGATATTTTTTGACCAAGTTGGCAAAAAGGTTTGTGAATTCTTAGATATTGCACAGGCTGTTTGTAAGCAGTTGTTTGCATAGCCAGGAGCCAAACAGATGAAATGGTCCACAGATAGCTTCTATAGTAATCCATGCAGTCAATAGACTATAGAAGATGTACAGAGTGGGAGAACATGCATAATCACATAATTAGTACTGCCTCTCTGTATCCCTTAGCTAGCATTCTGCAGTTATACATGCTTCCCCATCCTCTGTATTCTATGCAGTCTATGAAACATGTTCTTTTTGGTATTACAATGTGTGCATTTTAGTTTAATCAATAAAAAGGTCTACAGTTTGCAGCTGTATTTCATATGTATGCCAAGCTTCCATTTCAACAGTCATAAAAATGACATTATTTGATTTAGGAGCCCTTTTTCTTTTTTATGTTTGTACTGGAGTATTTGAACTTGTTTGATGTCCAGGCATAACAGCCCACATTAAAAAATAAAAAGGTAGAAGTGGTGTGTCCATTTTAAAACTGTTAGGTCACCCTGGTAGTATCTCTACAGGTGACCAAGTTGAAATTTTTTGAGCGTCAGTTGCTCAAAGCACATGATGCTGTGAAATACAACACTGATCGTTGTTTTCCATAGAAAATTGCTGCTGGTGTGATTTCAAGAGTGCAACAGCAGTGATTCCCTTATTTTGTGAGATTTCTTCCTTCATCAAGTTGATTTGACCATGGAGTTAGTATATACTTAAGTTTGGGGAGTGTGGGGGCTTGACACCCTCATCAGGGATATCATTGTGAAGCAGAATTCTCCATGCTTTGGATTATTCAACCCTTAAAAGGGAACATGAGCTAGGATTAGACCATTGTGAAGCAGGTTAGTTTTATCCTACTGATGATGTGTGGTTACAACAGTAATCTTGCTCAGTATGAGAGAACCACAGGTTCAATCATTTGGTGTATGTGTTTGGCTGAGGAACCAACTGGCTTGTGTGTTTGGCAGAGGAAACAATGGTGCGAAGCTACCATCTGTGAGATTATGACTGAACACCTCTAAGTCAGAATCCTGCCTAAACATAAAGATATACACAGCACTGTGGATCTCCAAGTGGTCATGGATAGCTGGCCACAAGGTTAGTGAGGAGTGCTGCTCATCACTGGGTCAGAGCATGGATGGAAGGGAGGCTGCTTCTCTCCAGCAGTGAACTGCATGTTCATAGGAAACCAGGTGCTAAATCATTTGTAAATGACCTGATTCTAGAGGTCAGGGTTTTGTACATAGAAAAGCAGCAAAACATTTCCCCCAGCACAAAACATTCAAAGCTAACCTTTTCACCCTTTTATGTTTCAGGCATTATATTCTGTTATTTCTGATGCTTGCAGTCTTGCTATACAGCAATCCATAGTTGAACCAAACATGACTTTACCCAGTCCAGGAAGTCAAGAGGAACAGTTGTAAAACTATTTTGTTTTAAAGAAGAAAACACAGATGCCAGTTCTGTATAATTTCTGGACTGTTTCACAGTTGGACTTTGCTTGTTGTGTCAGCAAGAGTTTGTTCATTCATAGCTATGTCACAGTGCAACTGCAATCATTTGCTTATTTTTTTTATTTAGTTTTATTTTACTTTTGTTTAGTGGGAGAGTCCAACTGGACATGAATCCTATTTTCAAAGGAGGATCTGGGAGAAAAGCTCCACAAAGCTTAGTGCAGTAAATGCAGTAAAAACAAGTTATTAAAGTACAGAACAAAAGAACGGAGCAGTTATATGATACAGTAAAATAAGCATAGAATAAACATGCAATGTAATACAACAGTATGTGAAAAAATATACAATACAGTTGTAGGGCTTTCCATTCAGTTATATGGTTGCATTTATACAATGGTTAGTACTATATATACAACAAACACAATTTGTTTAAGTACAGAACAAAGAAAAGGATCTGTTGTATCCTTGCATGAGATCAACATAGGATAAATATCAGTACAATACAACAGTATATGAAAAGTGTACAATACAGTTGCCAGCTGGGCATTGTATTCAGTTTTACATATTCACATTACTGTAAGTCTGAATATAGGTAGCGTTAGTACAATTGTAATTTTGCTTTTAGAAGAATGGTATAATGCAAACAGTCAATGTTAATGCACAATGGAATAACATTGTACTATCTGGGTGGGATTATATAGTATTATATACTACTACAGTTACTGTAGGAGAGCTTGTATTGTGTAACGGTGGGAGGTAGTGAAGAGCTGATAGTAGAAGAGTATAGTTGAGTACTATTATGTAGATGGAGTTGTATTTCTGTTATGAGGAGCTACCCAGGATCTGAACAATTACATATCTAAGACCTGTTTAAATGGGACTGGAGTAGTTTTTTGAAGTTATTTTTGTTTTTGGTGGTCCTGATATCTAGGGGAATGGCATTCCATGTTTTCTGTGACAGAAAAAGAGTAGAGGGAGTCCCCAGAGCTATTTTTGCTTTTGGTTATGTCAACTAATGCTTTGTTGGTGGATCTTGTGTAGTCATTGGGCAACTTCAACTACCCAAACATAGACTGGGAGCATTACTCTAGCTCCAACACCCTAGCCCAAAGGTTCCTAAAATTTATAAACTCAAATGCTATGGAACAACTTGTTACCACTCCCACAAGAGGGGAAAACATACTGGACCTGATCATCACCAACATGGGGACTCTATGCTCCAGACTAGAAGTGTATCCCTCACTGGTAAGATCAGACCATAAACTAATCTCACTGGATATTCACATCCCGACCCCACCCCCTGCCCAGAAAACCACAGTGAAAAACTTCTCTAAAGCAAATTTCACACTCCTCAAAACCAAGGTGGAATCCTTCAAAGCCCCCGGGCCTGTGGAAAATACGGCCCAGACCGCAGAATCCTTTATAAACGCATTCTATGAACACCTTCAGGAATGCATGGATCATGCGATCCCAAATAAAACCAAGACCCAATCCTCCAAAGGCAGACGTCCTGTCTGGTGGACCCCAGCCATAAACAAACTATACAATAGAAGGAGGAAGCTACTAAATGATAGAGCAAAATCCCAAAAAGGGAAGGCATCACTGATCAGTATTAGCAAAAAACTACGGGCAATCATAAAATTGTCTAAGGCCAGCTTCAAGAGAAAAATTGCACAGGACACTAAGGATAATCACAAGGCTTTCTTTAGTTATGTTAGGAATCTGGGTGGTAATTCCCAGATATGCTCAGAATTAGTCCAAAATGACAAAAATACACTGAACCCACAGACATTGCCAACATCCTAGCTGACAGGTTCAGCGCAAACTCCCCCCCCCCCCACCAAAAGAGCAAATATCTATCCCAGCAGAGTGCTGCCCCCCTGACATCTCAGATGCTCAGGTAAGAGCCGCCCTCTCCAAAGCAAAAAACACAGCATCAATGGGACCAGATGGTGTCCCGGGCTGCGTCCTACATGAACTCCAAGAAGAGTTAAACTCAAACATAAAACTACTGTTCAATCTCAGCCTTACTACAGGATATGTGCCCAAAGAGTGGCGTACAGCAACAGTGGTCCCTCTCCATAAAGGTGGTGCCTCAACAGATCCTGGAAACTATCGCCCCATAAGCCTGACTAGCTTAGTCTGCAAAGCTATGGAAAGGATCATCATGGACCTCATAAATAAAGATATTGGGGATCTACAGACACTGGATCCTACCCAGTTCGGCTTTGTTAAGGGCAGATCCTGCCTCTTAAACCTGGTTGATTTCTTTGAAACAGTCACCAAGGCCATTGACGAGGGGAAGGTGGTCCACACAGCCTACCTGGACCTCGCAAAAGCCTTCGATACAATACCCCACTTGGGCATTATAGATAAGCTCACCAGCTTAAATATAAACCCCTATGTCACTAGATGGATTGCAAACTGGCTCAAGGACAGAACCCACATGGTTAGAATTGCTGGAGCCATGTCAGACTCCAAACCAGTTACAAGTGGTGTCCCACAAGGCTCAGTCCTGGAACCTCTCTTGTTCAGTATATATTTCTCGGAGGTACAGGCCAACACGGAAGGACTGTGGCTGACCAAGTTCGCAGATGACTGCAAACTGGGTACCATAACCGACTTGCCAGCCGACACAAGCATCCTCCAAAAGGACCTCATAGAAACAGACAACTGGTGCCAGAACCATGGCCTCAAGCTAAATGCCAAAAAGTGTATAGTCATCCCCTTTGGCAAAAACAAAGTGCCCACATATTACCACATAGGTGGTAATCCATTAAGTACAGAAGAAGTAATTAGGGACCTGGGGACCCAAGTTGATAGCAATCTCTCATTTGACAACCACATGGCCAAAGTAGTTAGAAAAATATTTTATATAGCCCACCTAATCATAAAGGGATTCACATCTAGATCAGGGGAGGTCATCGTGCCTCTTTACTCATCCCTCATCAGGCCCATAATTGAGTACAATGCCCCTTTTGGGATGTACTTTACCAGACACCTGCAGCAACTGGAAAGACCCCAAAGTACCTCACCAAGAGGATCAAAGGGCTCAAACAGATGCCATATGCTGCCCGGTTAAAGAAACTCCAGCTCTACTCAGTGGCATACCACCTGTTCAGAGGCGATCTGTGCCTGACATATAAAGCCATGTCCAACCCGGAATTAATGGACATGCTGCACCTCAGAAAATCCAAATCTCATTGAGCTACACGCTCGAGAGACTTGAACCTCAGCACTGAAATAAATAGGACATGCTGGAGGGACAGATTCATAACCCAGAGGCTCCCTTCACTCTGGAATAAAATCCCAGTCCAGATTAGACAGAGTCCCTCATTGACTCTCTTCAAGAGGAATCTTGATGAGTGGATGGGAGATTGTAGGTTTACCCCGGGTATCACTTCAGTGTCACTGTTAGACAGAGGCACAGTATACTAACCTCGAAAAAGGGCATAGCAAAATAAATTTAAAATGGGTGGCGAAAGCCAAACACATTCTGGCTAGGTTTATAAATGCCCTAGGGCAGATAGCCTAGTATGAACCTATGAACCACAGTCATGGAATTGCACAACAGTTACTGTTAGGTTAATTATCAAAAAAAAACATTTGGATGAGTTCTGCTTTGTTTAGTTTAACACCCATTATCATTATATGTTTGAGATTTCCACTTTTGTGCTAAGTAATTCATGACATGGGCTTCTTCATGGTTAGGTTGTAAGTTGTATCATCTTAATGAGACCATTCAAGTTGCCTTTATGTTATTATCCTTTATTTTAATAATGTATTTTTGTCCCTTGACTTTTGTGATAACACTAACCCATTTGCATTAGATGTGTGCTATTTGCTGGTATGCCATAATTTCCCACCTCATTTTCTCTTACCTTTTTGCTATAGACTTAAAGACAGCTGTACAGCAAATGCTTTTCCTTTTCTATTAGCATCATTTCATCTATATAAATTGATCCGTGTACTGCCATATACAAAAAAGCTTGAGCTAGATGCTTCTTCCCTTGTATGACATTGCTTTGCTAGTTAACCTTTTCACTACACAAAATAGTGGGTTCTGATAAAATACCTCAAAAGAATCACAGTGTTTTCTTTAGGAATTTGCCTTTCTGGCTCTTACATCATCTTAACTATTATAATACTTTTTTTTTGTCCCCAGAAAAAAACTAAAATAGTAATATGTTTGTATCCCACTGCTCTTTCCATTCCAGTGGGATTAGAGACTTACTTAGTGTCTTAGGAAGATAGGGTTCATAATGAAATAGCAAGTTTTTCTAAAGTAGGATTCAGAATATCACAAATTAATCATCAAAAAGCACATAATAATGACCACCCATATCATACACCAAAACATCACAAAACAGGCAAATATCACAGGTAGTGAAGCAAGATTTCTTGACAAAAGGTATCAGAATTTAAAATACATATTTAAAAGAGTTGGTACTAGTTAGTATGGCAGTTGGTACAGAGAGTTAAAACTGTGAGCTATAGTTCCTATGTTACAAAGTTTGATTCACATAACCCTCATTTGCCTGTTGTGTGACCTTGACTAAGTTACTTAAACTAAACATTACTCCTGGGTCACCCCTGAAAAAGGACTGTCTGTCCAGTGGGCCTACCTGGTTAATAAATGGATATTATTAATGTAATTATTAGGTCAGAAATGAGAACAGAAGGTTGATGGAGGTGTTTACATGTGTCGTTTATAAGAATTACAGCTGAACTGGTGGTGGGCTGTTTTCAAATCTTAAGCAAACGAACAGAGTTATATGTGCCAAGTAACAGCCATTATGATCACAACACCAGTTTCTGTGTGGGTAAAGTCAATGCAGAATCTGGCACATCACATCTTTGAACATACCTGTGTTATTGAGACTGAGAATGCAAACAATGCTGTATACAAGCATTCAGTACATTGCTCTGGTTTTAAAAGAATTGTTTTTTTTTGTCTTGGACATAGCAATGCTTGATTGGACCAAGAGGTGGTAATCTTAAAACATTTACAAATGAAAATTGTCTACTGAAAAGCGTGTCACACTTTGCATGATTGCATTTGGTTATTTGGTTTCCAATTTCTATTAGATGATTCTTACCTGGATAAAAATAACATGACTTGGATAATCTTAAAATATATTTATTCATCCTTTTTTTTTGACTGAGTTAGTCCCATTAGGCTAGTAGCCTCTTTTCAGAGAAGACCAGAGGTGGTATTTAATACTATTGCTAGGAGCAATTTGGCTAGTTCATTGGGGCACTTCCACTAATTATTAGTAGAGTGCTTGGTCCAATCATAGCACAGTGGCAGCTGGGAGAACAGTATTGAGAGGGTTGGGAGGGTGGCCTAATGGTTAAGGTGTTTGCCTTATAAACACAAGTTGCAGGGTTTGAGTCTCATAAGGGATAATTTGCTAGGCTTAAAATGGCTCGCAAGGGCAGTTAGCCGAGTACTACTCTATGAACCCATGAACCTATGAAGGAGATCCAAGATGGAGGATAACACAGAGGCAGATGCTAGTGCAGTATTTGAAGCTCTACACTGAGGAGCTGTTTCAGCAGAATTTGTTTCATCAGATGCAAATGTTCAAAACAATGATGGATGTGTTATTACTACTCTCTAGTTAGGAAGGTTGTGGGATGGTATTTTGGGTGAATTGTTGTTGCACAGAGAGCAGGAGAGTGGAAAATATGTTTCATGGGGTAAAATTATGGACAAAATTCAGATGGAGGAAAAAGAAGCTATTTTGAAAGAAGATCACCAGACAAAGAAATTGTATGACGAGACTGTTAAAAAAAAACTGCAGAGAAAGTGATGAGAGATGAACTGAGGAAAGGAAATGTCAACAATTAAAGGACATGTATTCTAAGAATTCAGAAAAAAAACAAGAAAAAGAAATTATCAGGTTTGACATTTGGAATAATTTAATGGTCCCATTGTAAATGAAGGCTCATGAGGTAAGAGCCTTTATTCTTTCATAAAGAGGCATTTTGTAACATTATTTTGAGACCGGTTCTATTCTGGAAAGTTTTTTGGGGGAGTATGAGAAGAAAAAGAACTGCAGTCTGTAGAATTAGGAGAAACAAGAAAGAAAATACATGTTTAATTTCAAGCTGAAGTTGAAAAAGAGACTTTAGAGAGACATTTAAGCAAACTTTGTAAAGAAGTTCTGGACGTTAGCAGTCTATGCTAATGGGATTATGGACTAGGGGGTGAGATTGTCATATTGTATTGAAAATAGAGAAAGAAAAATTGTTTGTATCCCTAGTATGATAAATGTAGAGGGTAATAGAGGTGTTGTAAGATATTGAGAACAACTGAAAACTTTTTTTTTCTGTGAAAAAGATGATCATTTGCTAAATAATTGTGATAACTGGAAATGCTGTATTTATGGGGAAACAGGTCATGATGCAAAAATGTTTGAATTGAAATGTTACAAATGTAATCAAATTAGGAATTTATGGAATACAGTTGGGAATTTATGGATAGATTGTAATCTAGAGAAAAAGGAAGAAGAAGAAAACAAAAGTGAGAACAGTATATAAAGAGAAGAAACAGTCGCAATAAAAGATAAAGATGAAGTAGGGAAACAAGATTAGGGTAAATATAAAGATAAGGATAAAGAGTAAAATGAAACAGAAGATCAAATAGAAGAAGGTTCTGAAAAAAGTGATGAGGAAGATATAAACTGGAAAATGGTGAAAGGTAAAAAGAATTCTATTGGCAAAAGAACAAGAGACATAAAAAAGAAAGTTGAAAGGGATAAGTGTAAAATAGAAAAAGAAAGGAAATGGATTATGCAAATGAGATAAATACTTTAAATTTGCATAATAACCTTTTGGCTATATGGATTGTATCCTGCTAGGATGCAACAACCAACCCATTTCACAAATCTTTGGCTTTCTCCCACACCTTTACTCTGACTGATCATTGGTCAGACAATTTTAGGAAAATTAACAGTCAAGTGAAGAAGACGTCAGTATTTTCTTGCTGTCTTGAGAAGAAGCAGCTCTAAGGGTTCATAGTTGCAGCAATCAGCCTTCAAACTTCATTTCTGGCAAATATTCCCCACAAGGAGCTCTTTCACACAGGAATTGTTGCCTTTTTAAGAAGAAATCTGGTGTTCATCATTCCCTCTGCTGCATTTAGCCTTTAGACTGTATGGGTTTTGTCCTGCTCAGGACACAACAAACAGTCTGCTACCAAAACATTTGGCTGCCTCCCACACCTTCCCTCTGACTGCTGATTGGTCAAACTGTGGAGGAAAATCGGCAGTCAGAGTAAAGATTTATTGCTGCCTCATGAACAAGTATTTAAGAGGCTTAACAGGAGCAACAGCCTACCCTGGCTTCAACTTCATTTCTGGCAAAGACACCCACAGTGGGGAACCTTTCCACACTGAATATTGCCTTTTAAGAAAAAAAAAAATGTTATGTTTTTAAACTGGACTTCTTAGTGGTATTTCCTCTTTAAGAAACCTGGTATTCTTTCCAGTATCAAATGTTTCCTGTCAGGGGCCACTGTTCTTAAGTCTTAGCTATTTTACAGACTGTTTTTGTGAGATTGTTTTTGTGAGATTATGTACTGCTTTTGTAAACAGTGTGATGTTTAATCGAAATGTTTAGTGTCAGGAAGTGTTTTATATATTCAGGGACTATTATGGGGCATATTAGTGCTTGAGTACACTGTGTAACAACATACCTGCTATTTTTTCTGTCAGACTGAATTTTTTGACAGGAATTTAGTGTGCTTATGCATCACTATATTTGTGGGCTGGGTATATGAGTGAAAGAGCATTTGTGCTACTTGTAAAACTTTTTGACAACTTACCTTCTGACTGTCATCCCATGTTTGACACCTATGTCTCGGAAGCAAACAGGCAACCTATAAATTGTTCATCTCCCAGGCCCATGCTTACACGTATCAAGGGTATCAGAACTCGTCAGATATTTGGGATGCATGGCTAGGCTTAAAAAGGCTCTTGTGGTCATTAGCCTAGCAAACACCTATGAACCTATTCCACAAAGCATACCACCTTCAACACATACTCCTTGGTCACAGCATGGATATTTACCTTACTTTAGCTCTTCTGTCTCACATGGTAACTTGAAAGAGAAAACTTACTAAAGAGCCCTTGTTGACTCTTGTTTATATTAGAACACTGAACATTCAAAATGTCGAGTGTTCTAATATTGAACCCTAGAAATCGAAAAAAAAAACATCGAACATTCGGAACAGCAGATTTTTTCTAGGGGAAAAAATTTGCTGTTCCAAAACACATACACACAACACAAGCACACCAAACAAACAGCAATCCACACACATACACCTAAACTCTAACACCTAACCCTACACTAAACTATACAAACACCACTAACTATCCACTTACCTTAACCCAAACCCTAAGGTCCGTCACTATCGCACAGTCACCTCACCCACACCCTAAACCTAACTCACCTAACCCGCCCTAACCCACACGTCCACACATTCGCACACTTACCTGACCCACGCCCTAACCCTAACTAACCTAACCCACCCTAACCCACACGTCCACGCAATCACACACTTACCTGAACCCGACCCATAACTTTCCACCAGAGTGCTGAAAATGCCGAAACAACAGAAATGGACAACTGAAAGAATCTGTTTTCCTGTTACTTCGATATTTTCAGCGTTCGCTGAAAATGGGTTGATATTAGAACACCCGACATTTCAAATGTTCGGTGTTCTAATATAGACCCGTTGACTCAGTAGGCTCAATCAATCCCTCAGCTGATGGTGGATGAATCTGCAGTGGTCATTAGTTGTTCTTCAGAGCTCTCACTTCCCTTGTTGGCTTCTTTTGATGTAGTCCTTTCAGCCGCCATGAACCAAAGGAAGCCAGATCCTCTTTGGCTGTTCCAGTGTCTCATATGGGCATGGGAGAACCATCTCAGGGAGACACTCTGAGAGATGTTGCTCAGTACAGCCAGAGAAAGGGACCTCTACACAGGATAGAAGTGCCTGCTCCAAGCTGGTCTTCATCCAAATCTGTAAAGAAAACATTAAACATTGTTTATCTGAACACATGATGTTTGGTAGAAAAGAAGATTTTCTTCCCTTAGCTAGACAGTTGTTACAGGCTGTTAATCCTAATAAATCCTGGTGCTTAGAAATCCTTACATGAAAATGATGTCAGCAGATATATACCTGAGGAAAGCTTGTCAGAAGATTCTGATAGATAGAGACAGGACTTTTTATTCTGCAGATTCACAAACCCAAATCTCTGAAAAAAGAGGGAACTTGACCCTCAAAACCTCCCTTGGAGGACATTTCCTTTGCTTAGACAATAGGCCAGATACATGAGGTGTTTTGATAGGGACAGGTGGATGCTCCCCATTAACTGAGGAGATGTTATACATTACAAGTATATATGCCTCATTCCATTCCAGTACATCCTATTGTGTCAGCTATGGAAGATGTATTTAATGCTGCCTGTAGTAATCCTGATTCTCAAACTTCAGTTCCTAAAAAGGCAGATAGGCTTTTCAAAGTTTATCAAACTATCAAACATTTGATACAAATTGTCTATTTTCATCCGATTCAACTGTGGGTTGTCAGATCTGACAGGATCCAACCTTGGTGCCAATTAGGAAGATCTTGCTCCAGGGCTCTTACTCCTCCTCTACCCATAATTCACTTTGCTCCACCTAATTACCTCAGATCTCATTTATCACAGAAGATTTCAGTCACATCTTCGAGGGCTCTGTTGAACTTTGATCTTCATAAAAAAAAAAAAAAAAAACATATCCTTTCCTTGCTTCTCCTTGGCTTCTTCCACCTGGTTCAACGGGAGTCTTTTAGAGTTTCAGAGCAGAATGTTGACAGAGTTTGTTTGTTTGTTTGTATTTTTTGGCTTTTTTTAAAGTTGAGGCTTCTCAGTTCTGAAGGGTTTTTACCAACATCAAGACCTGAGCCACCCGAACTCCACATCAAATTTGGCTCTATCCATTATTCTGTTAGACAGTGGCAATCAGAATTAAGATCCCAGGAGGCTTATCTGATAAGCTTCCATTCTGACTTGGAACCCTCTGACATTTCCACAGAGCAAGTTCACTGAAAGCAGACATGTAAGTGAAAGCACATTGAGTTCTCACTGATGACACAGATTTTTATGAAGGAAAAGTACCTCCCAGATCCCCACCTGAAGATATCGCCTTTGGGGAAATCCTAGAATTGATTAATTAGAAAGGTGAATGGTCCACTGTACATCATTCTCCAGAAGAGTATGTGTTCCTGGAGGCCTTTGGTTCTGGCCCATAAGCATCCTAGGTGGTAACTCCTGTTGACCCCTTAGTTGACCTCATGGCACAATGGGTATGGAAGGATTTGGATGTGGTGGAAACTATTCCCAAGAAGCCTGACAAAATATTATCAGCCCCTTCAGACAGAAAACAATGTAGCAAGGGGAAACCTGTGGAGGCAAAAGTAGTAGCTGCAGCAACCAAGAAAGAGCTTTTAGAAGAGAGCACTTTGACCCATCCTCCTAACAAGGAGTCAAGGGCATTGGATCATTTGGGGAAATGGAAGTGTGCATCAGCATCTTTTGCACTATGAGCACAGAACTATTTTGCACAATGTCACTCAGTTTCACAGAGATTTGGCCAAAAAAGATCTATACAACTCTCTCAGGGGTCCTGCCAACAGATATCCAGAAACAGTGGAATCTCAGCTTTCAACACTTCAGTCCTCATCTAACATGGCCATGCAGGTGATTTCTAATGCAGTGATGGCACAGCAAGGGCAGCAAGCACCAGCATTACAGTATGCTGACATACTTGGATGCATCTTTGTGATTTCACACAAAGTTTCAAGACATCCTTTATTAATGCTCATTATGATTGATCCACTATTTTGGTCCTAAGGTCAAGGAAACTCCTCGGAGATCTTTTTCTTGGAATCAAAGGTCTGGTAAGAAGATATAGCCCCAAAAAATTGCAGGTATCTTACCAGGAGACTTCTAGTGACAGGCCTCCCGCTGATAGAGGAGGAAGACAGCAGAATGGATGTCACCCCAGGGGCTGGAATGGACCAGGAAATCAGGGTTTCAGAGGGCCCTTTTCCAAGAAACCATTCTATTGCCCCTGAGCAGTTGCCCAACTACTGTGCTCTGGAGAAAGTTAGGGGTGATTGTCTCTCCATGTTTTAGTCTGGCAAAGTATAACAACAGACTCCTGGGGGCTAGACATTATTTCCAGAAGCTATACAATTCCATTTTCTCATCCTGCAAAATGGAAGAGTTTGGTTCTTGATGTTCCACCCAATCAGCAGGAGCTAGCAGTAGCAGAAATTTTAAAGCTATTAGAAAAAAAAGTCATCCAGCCAGTCCCCAAAGACCAGGAAGGATCTGGAGTTTATTCAAGTTTTTTTTTTAGTTCCAAAGAAAACAGGGGACCTCAGTCCCATTTTGGACCTGAGTCATTTAAATCAGTTTGTGAAACAGACAACATTCTGGATAGTCACAATTCAGTCCATTTTGCCTTTTCTGAGGGAGGATGTCTGGATGTGATCGACAGATCTCAAGGATGCATTACTATCACGTAAAAATAGAGAGACATTCAAGGAGACTTCTCACTTTCAAACTGGGAGCCAATCATTATCAATTCAGGACTCTGCTCTTTGGTTTCACCACAACCCCCAGGGTGTTCACCAAGATGAGGTCAGCAGTAGCAGCAGCACAGCTCCGTCTGCTAGGGATCCAGGTGTTCCCATATTTAGACGATTGGCTCCTGACAGCTACCTTGGATCTAACATTGCCTCAATACAGAGACCTCTTGCCCTGGTTGCTTCAGGAATTGAGCATTGTCATCATCATAGAAAAACTCAACTTACTCCAACTCAGACTATAAAATTCATCAGATGCCACTAGAATACGGCTTCTCAAAAAGTCAGCCTTCCTCCTCGCAAGGTGCTTTCCATCCAACTGACAGCTTCAATTCTAATGAAATATCATTCTTCCCAAGCCAGGCTATTCCTGTGAATGCTAGATTTAATGGCTTTAACCATTTATTGGTTCCCTTGGAGAGATATCACATGAGGGTGCTTCAGTGGACCTTAGCAGTGCAATGGTCACAGGCTCACAATCCTCTTCGTGCAAAGATACGAATCACTCCAACTTGCAGAAACCATGTATCTTGGTGGATAACATCATCATTGACAGAGGGGCTTCCCTTCTTGAGAGATCCTCCTGCAGCAGCAGTGACAACAGCCGTTTCCTTCCTGGGGTGGGAGGGCACTTCAAAGGAAACATTATCCAAGGCTCCTGCTCAAACACAGAAACAAAACTCCACATTAGTATTCTGGAGATGAGAGTGGTTCTCTTAGCATTGCAGGCCTTCCAGAATACTCTTCCCAGAGATGCGATAGCAATTCAGACAGACAATATTTCAGTAGTCTGGTATCAAACCAAACAGGGAGGAATGCTCTCCTACCCATTATGTTGAGAAGTCATGAGGGTATGGCAATTGCTGATGTCTTCACAACACTTTCTCATAGCAATGCACATCCCAGGGAATTCGAGTGTCATAGCAGACAAATTGAGCAGATGTATCCTGATGCCTCACAAGTGGTCCCTAAATTCAATAGTGTCTGCCGAGATATTCAGTCGCTGGGGGCAATCTTGCTGTAATCCTTTTGCCTCCTATCTTAACAGCAAGTGCAGCAGTTATTTTGTCCTAGTCCCTCCACAAGGACAGTCACAGAGGAATGCTGTTGTCCAGAATTGGTGCAGGGTCTCCTCTGTGCCTTCCCTCCCCTTCCATTAATGAACAAATTCATGCAGAAGGCAAAGATTTGCAAGGCCAGAGTAATCCTCATAGCCTCCTTCTGGCCTCAGAAAATATGGTTGCCCTTGCTTTTGCCTTTACTAGTTCATCCACCTTGGATGCTGGACCACTTTCCCGAACTCCTTTCTCACCCATCTGGATTGCCTTCTACAGATCAGAAATCCATGAAGATGACTCCATGGTTCCTCCAATTTTAACAATGGCCAGAGATGCCAGTTTCCCCTTCAGTAGTACACATTCTCACAGCTTCCCAGGAAGAACTCTACTACCAAGGTCTATCATAGCAAATGGAAAATGTTTTCTATCTGGGCATTTTCTAAAGGTCTAGACCCATTCTCAGCTCCAGTTCTTAGCATTCTACAGTTTCTTTCAGAGTTGTTTTAGACTGGTTCCAGATTTTTCATGCTCAAGGTATACTGTAGTTAGCAGCCATTTCCATTTTATATGTAGGTTTGGATAATTTCTCCATAGTCTCCTTAAAAATATCAAAAGCCTTCTTAAAGGGAACCTTTCTTTTTAGGTCACCTATAAGAGACCCAGTGCCTCTTGGGGAGGTTACCATTATTTTACAGGTGTTGACTCAATCACCCTTTGAAACCACAGCATCAGTAGACATCAAATTTCTCACATGGAAAACTGTAGTTCTAGTAGCAATAACTTCAGCCAGAAGGATTTCTTAATTACAAGCCCTTTCTTCTAAACCACCCTATCTGGTCTTTCACAAGGATAGAGTTTCTTTAAGAACCAGTGCTTCTTTTTTACCAAAGGTGGCTTCCAAATCTACATTGAACCAATTTATTCATTTATCAGTTTAGTTTCAAAAATGTTCTAATATAATATATTATATATAATATATAATATGTATATATAATATAATATATATAATATAATACATTTCTAATAAAGGTGAATACATGTCACATATACTGGATGTGCATCATCAGTTGTGATTCTACTTTCAAAGAACAAGACCTTTCAGGAAATTGGACCAATTATTTGCTGCTTTCTTAAAACAGAAAATGGCAAAGTAAGTTGCCAAAGTGACATTGTCCAGATGGCTCTCAGACTGTATTTCCTTTGTATATATGAAAAAAGGCTTGGTATTGGCAATCTAAACCAAAAGCACATTCAACTAGAGCAGTGCCTGCGTCTACAGCATTTGCAAGCTGTTGATGATATCTGCACAGCAGCTAATTGGTCTACAGTTCACATCTTTATTTCTCACTACAGATTGGATGAACAATCCAGGTCTCATTTATCTCACGCACTGCCCCCCTCCAAATTACAATTTGTACTCCAGAGGACTGGGTTAGGCATAACTAGGCATCTCTAACACTTGCTTAATATGTATCTGTTCTTTGGTACAGGATGATTTGCTAGCTGATACTTGTTAACTTTATCGCTTGTGATATGATTAGGATTTCTAAGCAGAGCAAATTCAATCTGAAGTGATTAGGTGGAGCGCAGGGAATTATAGGTTCATAGGTTCATGGGTGTGTACTAGGCTAATGGCTCTGGAGCCTTTACAAGCCTAGCCCAAAAATATTTCCCAGGCACCGTGCCACCTGATGTTATGACTAGGGGAGGAGATGGAGCCCTGGAGCAAGATATTCCTAATTGTTGCAGAGGATGGATCCCAATGGATCCGACAACTCACAGTTAAACTGGATGAAAAACAGACAACATGGATCTGTTATGGTAAATACAAAATTTTAACTTTTCTCACCTCAGGTCTGACCCTGCAGCCATAGTCACATCTTCACCACATGGGAATAGACACATGGTGTCTTCCAGTCTTTGTTCTGTGGATAAAGAAGGTACAGATTTGGCAAGAGAATATGTTCTTCTTCCGGTTTGGTGTATATAATTCTTAACTATCAGATTCATATGTGGAAGTTTGTTCTTTTTTGTGCAGATAGTTTGAGAGACTTATCTATTACACCTCTTACTTTAGGTAGTGTTGTAATGACTATCTGAAGTCTGTTATTTCTAGCATTTCTCAAGTATCAAAACATACCGTAAAGTGTATTATACATGTGTCTAGGGCTACAGCTACTGCTATACTGTATTGAAGGTATCCCTGGGTATGTAAACAAGTCTTTTGATGAGGTCAGCTTTAGAAAAGGAGGTTTTGTTTGACCCATCTGCTACACAGGTCCTCAAACAATATGATGACAGAGTGAAATTAATATGTGGAGTTTAAAAAATTTATCAGGCTCCTTCTTAAAAATCTTCCAAATCCTGTTTCCTTCTAAGAAACAGAATAATCAATCCCTGATTTCTCAGGCCAAAAAGGGACTTAAAAAGAGATGCAGGAGGGGAATGACAAGAAACAAGGATCTTTTCCTAAAAAGGAATAGTCTAACTATTTAGAATAATTATAGTAATATTATTTCCCCTTCCTACACACCTCCTGCCCCCATCTCTCAAAATTTGCCCTAAAACTGGCTTTGTACATTCTCCTTTGGCAACAGATTGTTTTATGCTCTTGGGTTTTAAAAGTGGTTCAAGAGAGATACAGATGACACTGTTTGTATCTATACTAGCTGATGCCTCCTTTCTGGGGAGTTCCTACCCACCATCCAAACTAGACTGTTTTTTCCTCAGGTTCTTCAGCACTTACTCACCCTAGGAGTCTTAAAACTGGTGCCATTAAATCAAAAGAGCAAGGCTTCTATTCCAAAATATTTATGGTACCAAGGAAATACTCTTCTTGGAGACCAGCTCTAGACCTTTCCTTCCAAAATCTGTATGTGAAAGTACCGAAATCCAAGATTTTGACCCTTTAGAATCTGTTACCTCTCCTCCCCCAAGGAGTTTTTTGGTAATATTAGATCTAAAAAATGCATATCATCACATTTTTGTTGCCAAAGGTTTCAGAAACTACCTCAGAATTTCTGTGTCTGGGTCATATTATAAGTTCTCTGCATTACCCTTTGAGTTATTTACAGCTCTAAAGGTATTTACAAAATGTCTAGTTCCAACCATAGCTCATTGCAGACTGAATGGCGTTCACATATTTCCTTATTTAGACAACTTGCTAATCTTTGCAGAGTCTTTTCCCTGATGTCAGGTGTCATTACAATGGGTTTCTTCTCCTCTGACTAATCTGGGATTCCAGACCCCATCAGGGATATTCTTCTGAGATGTCTTACAGATGCTTCTTTGCAAAAGGCATTTTTTACAAAGGAGAAGGTAGATTTTCATGTGCTAACTTTCCTTAGCTTCTCAAATGAATCTCAGACTTCAGCCAGAGAGTATTGCAGGATTCTGGGGTTCATTGTTTCTATGATTCTCGTAATGTCTCTCGCCAGGTTACACATGAGAAAGATCCAATGGTTTCTAAAAACATGGACATAGCATTTCTATTCTCTGGAGTTTCAGATTCCAATTTTGAGCTTTGTTAAAAAGGAACTACAATAGTGGAGACTACAGATAGATTTAAATTCAATTCTTCTCTTTTCTCCTTTACCTCCAAGTTTCTATGGGGTTAAAGGTGCAAAGGCTGTTGAATGCTTGAGACATACCTAACTGCACAAGTGTCAACATACATGCAACACTAATATTTGTCAGACTGATCTTTTAAGTAGTTACTTCTTATTGTCTTCATTTCAACTTATGTTACATTTTTCATGACTTTTTGCTTCAATGAAAATACTCAAACATAAAATAAATACATTTTCAGAACTCCCCAACAAATACACAAAACTATGTACATTTTCAACAAATGCTGTTTACCTTTCCAGATAGGAGCACTTGTCCCAAATTGATGACTACATTCACAGATTTTACCTTATTTAAAATGAAGCTACCCATTCTAAAGTACATGCTACAGAATGTGTTCTCACTTGTATTGATTACTATCTGTTCTTTTCTTATCTCAATTCCCCTACCAAATGTGAAAAATAGCTTGCATGCTTTCAGTAAACATCAATTTTTAGGCCTAAAAAATCACTCTGGCTGTGAGCCATGCCTTACGATCTCTTCATCATCTATGTTCCAGAACTGATCCATTTGTAGGGTACACCTCAAATAGATCTGTTTGCCTCCTTTCAAAACAGACAAGTGAACAAATTCTGCTCGAGGGCTCCTTGCAAATCAGCCTGGAAAACAGATAGTTTTTATTTTCCACGATCAGTAATGTTCTTTTATGCCTTTCTACCCTTTCCACTGATAACCATGGTGATTCGGAATATTCAGAAGGATTCTGCAGAAATCATTGTGGTAGCTCACTTTTGGCCCAGTCAACTTGTGGTAGCTCCATTTTGGCCCAGCCAACACTGGTTCTTCATTCTTATGTAATTGACCAATAACAATTACCATAATCTTCCTCACTGACTGAACCTACTCACACAAGACAAGGACAGACTGATATACTTAATTTTCAAACAACTTCAACTAACTACTTGGATGATTCAATTTTAATTCCTTATAGGCACTTCTTTCATGAGGACATGCAGCAGGCATTAAAGGAAGTAGGAAAATCTTCTACTAGGAAATATTATATAGGCAAGTGAAAAAATATTTTATAGTTAGTACCTAGCCAATTACCAGGATCTCATCAGAGATTATGTACCACTGGTCCTGCAATAGTCTTGTGAGTTACTTTCCTCTGGCCTGTCTTATTTCTCTGTCAAGGTATGTCTTGTGGCCATTTCAGCATGTCTGCTCAAGGATCCTCTCCTTTCTTAAGTACAAGATATAAAACATATGAGTTGAATCTTCAGGAAACAAACAAACAATACTCAAAATATTTAAAAAAATATGTTACATCGTAGGTCTCCTAGAAAACAGTCAAAATGGTATTGCAAGTATGAGGAATTCAAACATCTCCTGTTATGGCTGCAGCAGCTTACACAACTGTACTTTCTGTCTTATCAAAGAATTTAGAATGGAAATTACCTACAACAGTGCTTTACTAAAGCACTGTAATGACTAAATTTCTGTCACTCTAAAACTACACTTTGAGGCATTAGCTACAGTGACAGCACAAATGCTTTACACTGTTCAAAATATGTGGCAGACATGAATTCCAAGATGGCTGTGCACTGATCAACAGGTTACTTTCAGCTGTCCCAGTGTGAAAACAGAAACAGAGAAAAAAAAGGTTACTGAATCTAAAACTGTCAGTTTGGGTAAAATTCAGTCACTATTTAACTAGAAATTACATGACCTGGATGCTAGCACAGAAGATAGTTAGGGAACCTGAGAGATAATCAACTAGAAAATGAGAAGAAAAAACTCTAGCTAGAAAGAATCCTGCACTGTCCAGCAAAAAGTACTTCAAGTTTCAGCTTTGGTATGGGAGATAAATAAGTCAAATTTACTTAGAGTTGTTTACAATAATTGAAGCACTGAAAGAAAATAGAAGAAGCTTTAGGTACCTATTCAGATGAACTGATATAACTGCTAAAATGAGAGGTTGAAATGAAGAAAAGACTGGCAAAGTTTGACTGGCTAAGTTTGTGGCTTCTAAAGAAAACCTGTTTCAAAAATAGTAGAATTAAAAGACATAGTGCACAGATGAAAACCTGCGATTTTTTTCTGCTGTACCTTCAAAACTGGAAGGAACAGACAAGTTATTTATTTGTTTCTTTTTTTTCCATTAACAAATGCTGTCAGTGAGAGGCAAGACATCTGCCGTTGCAGGCAGTTGGCCAGGGGAGGTCTGTGCATTGTGTTCTAAGTGAAATTTACAAATATTCTTTCATACATCTGTTAGCTTTTTTCCCTCATTGCTTATTGCTCTTACTTAGAGACAAACTGTCTGCTGGTACAATCAGTTAATCTTGAGAGGTCTGAGCACTCTTTGCTGAGAGAAAGGTGACATTTAATGTTACAGAGAAAAGCAGGTCAGTGAAAAATAAATACAATTTGAAAATGTGAGAAATGGGTTATAATTAGCCTCCCCAGCAGTCTAAATACTTTAATGCCTTTAATAGAACAATGCACAGTTTAGTTTATTTATTTAAAGGTAGTCAGAGTGATTGCTTAGGACTAAAAATTGATGTTTGCTGAAAGTATTGCCAAAATTAATAGATATGGACTAATGTGCTTTATAGAGTACAGGCAAACATTTGATGACTTTAATAAAACAACTGTTCTAGTGCAAATAAAAATGTAAGAAAATACTGCTATTCTTTGTGAGTTTTAATGCAGAGAAAGCATTCAGTAGAGTTAGATGGCATTTTATGAGCAGGACAGTGGAAGATAATAGGGTTAATAAAGGAGGATATATGAAGGATTGGAGGCAAGAACTGATGTGGGAGGTCTGACAAACTGTGTTTGAATAGAGGAGCCAGGCAGGCATGTCCTCTCTCCACTTTATTTGCTTTATGTTTAATACCTAAATAAAAACTAAACAAAAATAAGGGACTTACAAATTCAAGGATATAACTGGTATGGTATTCGAGAAAAGTTAAATTTGCAGATGATATTATTTTTTACTTAATTAATCCAGAAAAGGACATTTCATTGTTGTGGAATATTTTGAGACAGTTTCAGGTCTTTTAAGGATATAAAATTAATGAATATAAAGGCTATAGTGGTTAACTATATACCCACACATGAAGTGGTTCAACAATTCCTATATTTATGGGGATATGATTTATGTATTTATTTTACTTTTGTTTACCAGGATAGCCCATCTAGCTGGCCACCCATTTTCAGAGGAGGCCCAGGGAGAAAAGCTCCAGAACAAGTTACAAAAAATTGTTACTAAAATTTTATAGAGAACAATATGTAGCAGGTTTTACAATATTTAGGAGATTTACAAAAACAAAACTATTACAGAGAATAATATTTAGAAGAAATTACAAAAAACACAATACAAGTAAAAAGATAGTTTATGTGTATTTTTTAAATAAAACACAAAAGCATGTAATAAGGTAGACACTGAGTACAGAGGTGAGAATAATTCTGATATGTAGCAATTAGTGCCCGAAAGCCTAATGAGTTGTGTTTGAGAAAAGTGATGTATAAGGTCATAGTTTGCTTCTGTAGTCATTTGGTAAATCTAATGTGTGTAAGTTACATGATTTCAGGAGGGGAGGCGAGATTGTTAGTGCTGGATAAGTAGCAGGAGATGTAGAATAAGAAAGAAAAGTTGAGGGGAGAGAAGAGACAGTGAAGTTAGGAGGGAAGAAGATGATAAGATGAAATATTTAGGTGGGTGGATTAAAAGCAATATTGTTATGGCAGCTTAAGTTATGTGGGAAGAGCCCAATCAAAAGAAAATACAAAAATTGAGAAACTAGAAGTGCTTGATTAAGGATATGGATAATAAGATACAAGCAGTAAAAATGCGTTTAGTCCCTTTAGTTTTATATTATAGTCAGGCACATTTTTTATTAACCAGAGAAGAATTTGTTGTCAATAAGAGAGCTGAAGGAATGTATTTGGAAGGAAGAGGGCTAGAGTTAAGTGTATTGAGTTGATCCTTCCCATAGAACAAGGTTGTCAGGATTAACTGATTTAAATATATACTTTAGAGTTACACAGTTAAGACTTATACATACAAGGCAAGCAGAAGGGTATAAATCAAAGTGGAAAGGGGTGATGATAAGATAGGATTTAAGTTCAAGAAATTTCCCCGGGCCTCCGCTGAAAATGGACCTACGTCCAGTCGGACACTCCCGGTCAACAAATTCAAATAAATAAATAAATAAATAAATAAATAAATGAGAGAATAGGATTTTAGAAAATAATAATAACCATAAGTATATTATATTCATAGAGTCACAGAAAGTATTCTAAGAATTAAGTCAACATGGGAATGGAGAAAGGATATTTTGCCAGTGCGGATAAATGCAAGTAGTCCTATAGAAAATAGGTAAGAGGGGCTACAATTTACTGGAAAAAAACTGACAAAGGAACCAAGATAATTGGAGCAAATATGTAGAGGGGGAATGGTAATAGAGTGGAAACAGGCCAAGCAGAAATTTGGATTGCAGGTTAGAATCTGTCTTCCCTACCAAAGACTGATATTAGAATAT